>NC_134354.1:315181811-315449100 GCF_048569485.1 Anomaloglossus baeobatrachus | reverse complement strand
ATTTTTTTGTACGTTATGTCATGTTCAGTTATGCGACTGTTCACACGTCAGGTCAATGAGGCTGAGTGCAGGCAGTCTTTTTTGTCTATATCAAGAGGGTCATACCTTCTGACCGTGCACCCCTCCCCCAGTTGCCACAGGTAATCTCATTCTATATAGCAGGTTCCTACGTGCCCATACACAGAAGGTTTTTAACCCAGAGAGAGGCTTCAGAATAGCGTTAGGTACCCAGTTACGAGATATGCCGTGAAGGGGCAACTGGGCAGATATACAAATGGCCATTTCTATACGCTAAATATCTCATTTTTCTTAGATTTTCCTTAGCAGTAATGCAGGTCCATTTTCACACATTCATGGTTTCCATCCTTTAGCATTATCAGAGTGCAAACTGTATTTTTTTGTATGTTATGTCATGTTCAGTTATGCGACTGTTCACACGTCAGGTCGATGAGGCTGAGTGCAGGCAGTCTTTTTTGTCTATATCAAGAGGGTCATACCTTCTGACCGTGCACCCCTCCCCCAGTTGCCACAGGTAATCTTATTCTATATAGCAGGTTCCTACGTGCCCATACACAGGAGGTTTTTAACCCAGAGAGAGGCTTCAGAATAGCGTTAGGTACCCAGTTACGAGATATGTCGTGAAGGGGCAACTGGGCAGATATACAAATGGCCATTTCTATACGCTAAATATCTCATTTTTCTTAGATTTTCCTTAGCAGTAATGCAGGTCCATTTTCACACATTCATGGTTTCCATCCTTTAGCATTATCAGAGTGCAAACTGTATTTTTTTGTATGTTATGTCATGTTCAGTTATGCGACTGTTCACACGTCAGGTCGATGAGGCTGAGTGCAGGCAGTCTTTTTTGTCTATATCAAGAGGGTCATACCTTCTGACCGTGCACCCCTCCCCCAGTTGCCACAGGTAATCTCATTCTATATAGCAGGTTCCTACGTGCCCATACACAGGAGGTTTTTAACCCAGAGAGAGGCTTCAGAATAGCGTTAGGTACCCAGTTACGAGATATGTCGTGAAGGGGCAACTGGGCAGATATACAAATGGCCATTTCTATACGCTAAATATCTCATTTTTCTTAGATTTTCCTTAGCAGTAATGCAGGTCCATTTTCACACATTCATGGTTTCCATCCTTTAGCATTATCAGAGTGCAAACTGTATTTTTTTGTATGTTATGTCATGTTCAGTTATGCGACTGTTCACACGTCAGGTCGATGAGGCTGAGTGCAGGCAGTCTTTTTTGTCTATATCAAGAGGGTCATACCTTCTGACCGTGCACCCCTCCCCCAGTTGCCACAGGTAATCTCATTCTATATAGCAGGTTCCTACGTGCCCATACACAGGAGGTTTTTAACCCAGAGAGAGGCTTCAGAATAGCGTTAGGTACCCAGTTACGAGATATGTCGTGAAGGGGCAACTGGGCAGATATACAAATGGCCATTTCTTTACGCTAAATATCTCATTTTTCTTAGATTTTCCTTAGCAGTAATGCAGATCCATGTTCACACATTCATGGTTTCCATACTTTCGCATTATCAGAGTGCAAACTGTGTTTTTTTGTACGTTATGTCATGTTCAGTTATGCGACTGTTCACACGTCAGGTCAATGAGGCTGAGTGCAGGCAGTCTTTTTTGTCTATATCAAGAGGGTCATACCTTCTGACCGTGCACCCCTCCCCCAGTTGCCACAGGTAATCTCATTCTATATAGCAGGTTCCTACGTGCCCATACACAGGAGGTTTTTAACCCAGAGAGAGGCTTCAGAATAGCGTTAGGTACCCAGTTACGAGATATGTCGTGAAGGGGCAACTGGGCAGATATACAAATGGCCATTTCTATACGCTAAATATCTCATTTTTCTTAGATTTTCCTTAGCAGTAATGCAGATCCATGTTCACACATTCATGGTTTCCATACTTTCGCATTATCAGAGTGCAAACTGTATTTTTTTGTACGTTATGTCATGTTCAGTTATGCGACTGTTCACACGTCAGGTCAATGAGGCTGAGTGCAGGCAGTCTTTTTTGTCTATATCAAGAGGGTCATACCTTCTGACCGTGCACCCCTCCCCCAGTTGCCACAGGTAATCTCATTCTATATAGCAGGTTCCTACGTGCCCATACACAGAAGGTTTTTAACCCAGAGAGAGGCTTCAGAATAGCGTTAGGTACCCAGTTACGAGATATGCCGTGAAGGGGCAACTGGGCAGATATACAAATGGCCATTTCTATACGCTAAATATCTCATTTTTCTTAGATTTTCCTTAGCAGTAATGCAGGTCCATTTTCACACATTCATGGTTTCCATCCTTTAGCATTATCAGAGTGCAAACTGTATTTTTTTGTATGTTATGTCATGTTCAGTTATGCGACTGTTCACACATCAGGTCGATGAGGCTGAGTGCAGGCAGTCTTTTTTGTCTATATCAAGAGGGTCATACCTTCTGACCGTGCACCCCTCCCCCAGTTGCCACAGGTAATCTTATTCTATATAGCAGGTTCCTACGTGCCCATACACAGGAGGTTTTTAACCCAGAGAGAGGCTTCAGAATAGCGTTAGGTACCCAGTTACGAGATATGCCGTGAAGGGGCAACTGGGCAGATATACAAATGGCCATTTCTATACGCTAAATATCTCATTTTTCTTAGATTTTCCTTAGCAGTAATGCAGGTCCATTTTCACACATTCATGGTTTCCATCCTTTAGCATTATCAGAGTGCAAACTGTATTTTTTTGTATGTTATGTCATGTTCAGTTATGCGACTGTTCACACGTCAGGTCGATGAGGCTGAGTGCAGGCAGTCTTTTTTGTCTATATCAAGAGGGTCATACCTTCTGACCGTGCACCCCTCCCCCAGTTGCCACAGGTAATCTTATTCTATATAGCAGGTTCCTACGTGCCCATACACAGGAGGTTTTTAACCCAGAGAGAGGCTTCAGAATAGCGTTAGGTACCCAGTTACGAGATATGTCGTGAAGGGGCAACTGGGCAGATATACAAATGGCCATTTCTATACGCTAAATATCTCATTTTTCTTAGATTTTCCTTAGCAGTAATGCAGGTCCATTTTCACACATTCATGGTTTCCATCCTTTAGCATTATCAGAGTGCAAACTGTATTTTTTTGTATGTTATGTCATGTTCAGTTATGCGACTGTTCACACATCAGGTCGATGAGGCTGAGTGCAGGCAGTCTTTTTTGTCTATATCAAGAGGGTCATACCTTCTGACCGTGCACCCCTCCCCCAGTTGCCACAGGTAATCTTATTCTATATAGCAGGTTCCTACGTGCCCATACACAGGAGGTTTTTAACCCAGAGAGAGGCTTCAGAATAGCGTTAGGTACCCAGTTACGAGATATGCCGTGAAGGGGCAACTGGGCAGATATACAAATGGCCATTTCTATACGCTAAATATCTCATTTTTCTTAGATTTTCCTTAGCAGTAATGCAGGTCCATTTTCACACATTCATGGTTTCCATCCTTTAGCATTATCAGAGTGCAAACTGTATTTTTTTGTATGTTATGTCATGTTCAGTTATGCGACTGTTCACACGTCAGGTCGATGAGGCTGAGTGCAGGCAGTCTTTTTTGTCTATATCAAGAGGGTCATACCTTCTGACCGTGCACCCCTCCCCCAGTTGCCACAGGTAATCTTATTCTATATAGCAGGTTCCTACGTGCCCATACACAGGAGGTTTTTAACCCAGAGAGAGGCTTCAGAATAGCGTTAGGTACCCAGTTACGAGATATGTCGTGAAGGGGCAACTGGGCAGATATACAAATGGCCATTTCTATACGCTAAATATCTCATTTTTCTTAGATTTTCCTTAGCAGTAATGCAGGTCCATTTTCACACATTCATGGTTTCCATCCTTTAGCATTATCAGAGTGCAAACTGTATTTTTTTGTATGTTATGTCATGTTCAGTTATGCGACTGTTCACACGTCAGGTCGATGAGGCTGAGTGCAGGCAGTCTTTTTTGTCTATATCAAGAGGGTCATACCTTCTGACCGTGCACCCCTCCCCCAGTTGCCACAGGTAATCTCATTCTATATAGCAGGTTCCTACGTGCCCATACACAGGAGGTTTTTAACCCAGAGAGAGGCTTCAGAATAGCGTTAGGTACCCAGTTACGAGATATGTCGTGAAGGGGCAACTGGGCAGATATACAAATGGCCATTTCTTTACGCTAAATATCTCATTTTTCTTAGATTTTCCTTAGCAGTAATGCAGATCCATGTTCACACATTCATGGTTTCCATACTTTCGCATTATCAGAGTGCAAACTGTATTTTTTTGTACGTTATGTCATGTTCAGTTATGCGACTGTTCACACGTCAGGTCAATGAGGCTGAGTGCAGGCAGTCTTTTTTGTCTATATCAAGAGGGTCATACCTTCTGACCGTGCACCCCTCCCCCAGTTGCCACAGGTAATCTCATTCTATATAGCAGGTTCCTACGTGCCCATACACAGGAGGTTTTTAACCCAGAGAGAGGCTTCAGAATAGCGTTAGGTACCCAGGTACGAGATATGTCGTGAAGGGGCAACTGGGCAGATATACAAATGGCCATTTCTATACGCTAAATATCTCATTTTTCTTAGATTTTCCTTAGCAGTAATGCAGGTCCATGGTCACACATTCATGGTTTCCATACTTTAGCATTATCAGAGTGCAAACTGTATTTTTTTTGTATGTTATGTCATGTTCAGTTATGCGACTGTTCACACGTCAGGTCGATGAGGCTGAGTGCAGGCAGTCTTTTTTGTCTATATCAAGAGGGTCATACCTTCTGACCGTGCACCCCTCCCCCAGTTGCCACAGGTAATCTCATTCTATATAGCAGGTTCCTACGTGCCCATACACAGGAGGTTTTTAACCCAGAGAGAGGCTTCAGAATAGCGTTAGGTACCCAGTTACGAGATATGTCGTGAAGGGGCAACTGGGCAGATATACAAATGGCCATTTCTATACGCTAAATATCTCATTTTTCTTAGATTTTCCTTAGCAGTAATGCAGGTCCATTTTCACACATTCATGGTTTCCATCCTTTAGCATTATCAGAGTGCAAACTGTATTTTTTTGTATGTTATGTCATGTTCAGTTATGCGACTGTTCACACGTCAGGTCGATGAGGCTGAGTGCAGGCAGTCTTTTTTGTCTATATCAAGAGGGTCATACCTTCTGACCGTGCACCCCTCCCCCAGTTGCCACAGGTAATCTCATTCTATATAGCAGGTTCTTACGTGCCCATACACAGGAGGTTTTTAACCCAGAGAGAGGCTTCAGAATAGCGTTAGGTACCCAGTTACGAGATATGTCGTGAAGGGGCAACTGGGCAGATATACAAATGGCCATTTCTTTACGCTAAATATCTCATTTTTCTTAGATTTTCCTTAGCAGTAATGCAGATCCATGTTCACACATTCATGGTTTCCATACTTTCGCATTATCAGAGTGCAAACTGTATTTTTTTGTACGTTATGTCATGTTCAGTTATGCGACTGTTCACACGTCAGGTCAATGAGGCTGAGTGCAGGCAGTCTTTTTTGTCTATATCAAGAGGGTCATACCTTCTGACCGTGCACCCCTCCCCCAGTTGCCACAGGTAATCTCATTCTATATAGCAGGTTCCTACGTGCCCATACACAGGAGGTTTTTAACCCAGAGAGAGGCTTCAGAATAGCGTTAGGTACCCAGTTACGAGATATGTCGTGAAGGGGCAACTGGGCAGATATACAAATGGCCATTTCTATACGCTAAATATCTCATTTTTCTTAGATTTTCCTTAGCAGTAATGCAGGTCCATGGTCACACATTCATGGTTTCCATACTTTAGCATTATCAGAGTGCAAACTGTATTTTTTTTGTATGTTATGTCATGTTCAGTTATGCGACTGTTCACACGTCAGGTCGATGAGGCTGAGTGCAGGCAGTCTTTTTTGTCTATATCAAGAGGGTCATACCTTCTGACCGTGCACCCCTCCCCCAGTTGCCACAGGTAATCTCATTCTATATAGCAGGTTCCTACGTGCCCATACACAGGAGGTTTTTAACCCAGAGAGAGGCTTCAGAATAGCGTTAGGTACCCAGTTACGAGATATGTCGTGAAGGGGCAACTGGGCAGATATACAAATGGCCATTTCTTTACGCTAAATATCTCATTTTTCTTAGATTTTCCTTAGCAGTAATGCAGATCCATGTTCACACATTCATGGTTTCCATACTTTCGCATTATCAGAGTGCAAACTGTATTTTTTTGTACGTTATGTCATGTTCAGTTATGCGACTGTTCACACGTCAGGTCAATGAGGCTGAGTGCAGGCAGTCTTTTTTGTCTATATCAAGAGGGTCATACCTTCTGACCGTGCACCCCTCCCCCAGTTGCCACAGGTAATCTCATTCTATATAGCAGGTTCCTACGTGCCCATACACAGAAGGTTTTTAACCCAGAGAGAGGCTTCAGAATAGCGTTAGGTACCCAGTTACGAGATATGCCGTGAAGGGGCAACTGGGCAGATATACAAATGGCCATTTCTATACGCTAAATATCTCATTTTTCTTAGATTTTCCTTAGCAGTAATGCAGGTCCATTTTCACACATTCATGGTTTCCATCCTTTAGCATTATCAGAGTGCAAACTGTATTTTTTTGTATGTTATGTCATGTTCAGTTATGCGACTGTTCACACGTCAGGTCGATGAGGCTGAGTGCAGGCAGTCTTTTTTGTCTATATCAAGAGGGTCATACCTTCTGACCGTGCACCCCTCCCCCAGTTGCCACAGGTAATCTTATTCTATATAGCAGGTTCCTACGTGCCCATACACAGGAGGTTTTTAACCCAGAGAGAGGCTTCAGAATAGCGTTAGGTACCCAGTTACGAGATATGTCGTGAAGGGGCAACTGGGCAGATATACAAATGGCCATTTCTATACGCTAAATATCTCATTTTTCTTAGATTTTCCTTAGCAGTAATGCAGGTCCATTTTCACACATTCATGGTTTCCATCCTTTAGCATTATCAGAGTGCAAACTGTATTTTTTTGTATGTTATGTCATGTTCAGTTATGCGACTGTTCACACGTCAGGTCGATGAGGCTGAGTGCAGGCAGTCTTTTTTGTCTATATCAAGAGGGTCATACCTTCTGACCGTGCACCCCTCCCCCAGTTGCCACAGGTAATCTCATTCTATATAGCAGGTTCCTACGTGCCCATACACAGGAGGTTTTTAACCCAGAGAGAGGCTTCAGAATAGCGTTAGGTACCCAGTTACGAGATATGTCGTGAAGGGGCAACTGGGCAGATATACAAATGGCCATTTCTTTACGCTAAATATCTCATTTTTCTTAGATTTTCCTTAGCAGTAATGCAGATCCATGTTCACACATTCATGGTTTCCATACTTTCGCATTATCAGAGTGCAAACTGTATTTTTTTGTACGTTATGTCATGTTCAGTTATGCGACTGTTCACACGTCAGGTCAATGAGGCTGAGTGCAGGCAGTCTTTTTTGTCTATATCAAGAGGGTCATACCTTCTGACCGTGCACCCCTCCCCCAGTTGCCACAGGTAATCTCATTCTATATAGCAGGTTCCTACGTGCCCATACACAGGAGGTTTTTAACCCAGAGAGAGGCTTCAGAATAGCGTTAGGTACCCAGTTACGAGATATGTCGTGAAGGGGCAACTGGGCAGATATACAAATGGCCATTTCTATACGCTAAATATCTCATTTTTCTTAGATTTTCCTTAGCAGTAATGCAGGTCCATGGTCACACATTCATGGTTTCCATACTTTAGCATTATCAGAGTGCAAACTGTATTTTTTTTGTATGTTATGTCATGTTCAGTTATGCGACTGTTCACACGTCAGGTCGATGAGGCTGAGTGCAGGCAGTCTTTTTTGTCTATATCAAGAGGGTCATACCTTCTGACCGTGCACCCCTCCCCCAGTTGCCACAGGTAATCTCATTCTATATAGCAGGTTCCTACGTGCCCATACACAGGAGGTTTTTAACCCAGAGAGAGGCTTCAGAATAGCGTTAGGTACCCAGTTACGAGATATGTCGTGAAGGGGCAACTGGGCAGATATACAAATGGCCATTTCTTTACGCTAAATATCTCATTTTTCTTAGATTTTCCTTAGCAGTAATGCAGATCCATGTTCACACATTCATGGTTTTTATACTTTAGCATTATCAGAGTGCAAACTGTATTTTTTTGTATGTTATGTCATGTTCAGTTATGCGACTGTTCACACGTCAGGTCGATGAGGCTGAGTGCAGGCAGTCTTTTTTGTCTATATCAAGAGGGTCATACCTTCTGACCGTGCACCCCTCCCCCAGTTGCCACAGGTAATCTCATTCTATATAGCAGGTTCCTACATGCCCATACACAGGAGGTTTTTAACCCAGAGAGAGGCTTCAGAATTGCGTTAGGTACCCAGTTACGAGATATGTCGTGAAGGGGCAACTGGGCAGATATACAAATGGCCATTTCTATACGCTAAATATCTCATTTTTCTTAGATTTTCCTTAGCAGTAATGCAGGTCCATGTTCACACATTCATGGTTTCCATACTTTAGCATTATCAGAGTGCAAACTGTATTTTTTTGTATGTTATGTCATGTTCAGTTATGCGACTGTTCACACGTCAGGTCGATGAGGCTGAGTGCAGGCAGTCTTTTTTGTCTATATCAAGAGGGTCATACCTTCTGACCGTGCACCCCTCCCCCAGTTGCCACAGGTAATCTCATTCTATATAGCAGGTTCCTACGTGCCCATACACAGGAGGTTTTTAACCCAGAGAGAGGCTTCAGAATAGCGTTAGGTACCCAGTTACGAGATATGTCGTGAAGGGGCAACTGGGCAGATATACAAATGGCCATTTCTTTACGCTAAATATCTCATTTTTCTTAGATTTTCCTTAGCAGTAATGCAGATCCATGTTCACACATTCATGGTTTCCATACTTTCGCATTATCAGAGTGCAAACTGTATTTTTTTGTACGTTATGTCATGTTCAGTTATGCGACTGTTCACACGTCAGGTCAATGAGGCTGAGTGCAGGCAGTCTTTTTTGTCTATATCAAGAGGGTCATACCTTCTGACCGTGCACCCCTCCCCCAGTTGCCACAGGTAATCTCATTCTATATAGCAGGTTCCTACGTGCCCATACACAGGAGGTTTTTAACCCAGAGAGGCTTCAGAATAGCGTTAGGTACCCAGTTACGAGATATGTCGTGAAGGGGCAACTGGGCAGATATACAAATGGCCATTTCTATACGCTAAATATCTCATTTTTCTTAGATTTTCCTTAGCAGTAATGCAGGTCCATGGTCACACATTCATGGTTTCCATACTTTAGCATTATCAGAGTGCAAACTGTATTTTTTTTGTATGTTATGTCATGTTCAGTTATGCGACTGTTCACACGTCAGGTCGATGAGGCTGAGTGCAGGCAGTCTTTTTTGTCTATATCAAGAGGGTCATACCTTCTGACCGTGCACCCCTCCCCCAGTTGCCACAGGTAATCTCATTCTATATAGCAGGTTCCTACGTGCCCATACACAGGAGGTTTTTAACCCAGAGAGAGGCTTCAGAATAGCGTTAGGTACCCAGTTACGAGATATGTCGTGAAGGGGCAACTGGGCAGATATACAAATGGCCATTTCTTTACGCTAAATATCTCATTTTTCTTAGATTTTCCTTAGCAGTAATGCAGATCCATGTTCACACATTCATGGTTTTTATACTTTAGCATTATCAGAGTGCAAACTGTATTTTTTTGTATGTTATGTCATGTTCAGTTATGCGACTGTTCACACGTCAGGTCGATGAGGCTGAGTGCAGGCAGTCTTTTTTGTCTATATCAAGAGGGTCATACCTTCTGACCGTGCACCCCTCCCCCAGTTGCCACAGGTAATCTCATTCTATATAGCAGGTTCCTACATGCCCATACACAGGAGGTTTTTAACCCAGAGAGAGGCTTCAGAATTGCGTTAGGTACCCAGTTACGAGATATGTCGTGAAGGGGCAACTGGGCAGATATACAAATGGCCATTTCTATACGCTAAATATCTCATTTTTCTTAGATTTTCCTTAGCAGTAATGCAGGTCCATGTTCACACATTCATGGTTTCCATACTTTAGAATTATCACAGTGCAAACTGTATTTTTTTGTATGTTATGTCATGTTCAGTTATGCGACTGTTCACACGTCAGGTCGATGAGGCTGAGTGCAGGCAGTCTTTTTTGTCTATATCAAGAGGGTCATACCTTCTGACCGTGCACCCCTCCCCCAGTTGCCACAGGTAATCTCATTCTATATAGCAGGTTCCTATGTGCCCATACACAGGAGGTTTTTAACCCAGAGAGAGGCTTCAGAATAGCGTTAGGTACCCAGTTACGAGATATGTCGTGAAGGGGACACTGGGCAGATATACAAATGGCCATTTCTTTACGCTAAATATCTCATTTTTCTTAGATTTTCCTTAGCAGTAATGCAGATCCATGTTCACACATTCATGGTTTCCATACTTTAGCATTATCAGAGTGCAAACTGTATTTTTTTGTATGTTATGTCATGTTCAGTTATGCGACTGTTCACACGTCAGGTCAATGAGGCTGAGTGCAGGCAGTCTTTTTTGTCTATATCAAGAGGGTCATACCTGCTGACCGTGCACCCCTCCCCCAGTTGCCACAGGTAATCTCATTCTATATAGCAGGTTCCTACGTGCCCATACACAGGAGGTTTTTAACCCAGAGAGAGGCTTCAGAATAGCGTTAGGTACCCAGTTACGAGATATGCCGTGAAGGGGCAACTGGGCAGATATACAAATGGCCATTTCTATACGCTAAATATCTCATTTTTCTTAGATTTTCCTTAGCAGTAATGCAGGTCCATGTTCACACATTCATGGTTTCCATCCTTTAGCATTATCAGAGTGCAAACTGTATTTTTTTGTATGTTATGTCATGTTCAGTTATGCGACTGTTCACACGTCAGGTCGATGAGGCTGAGTGCAGGCAGTCTTTTTTGTCTATATCAAGAGGGTCATACCTTCTGACCGTGCACCCCTCCCCCAGTTGCCACAGGTAATCTCATTCTATATAGCAGGTTCCTACATGCCCATACACAGGAGGTTTTTAACCCAGAGAGAGGCTTCAGAATTGCGTTAGGTACCCAGTTACGAGATATGTCGTGAAGGGGCAACTGGGCAGATATACAAATGGCCATTTCTATACGCTAAATATCTCATTTTTCTTAGATTTTCCTTAGCAGTAATGCAGGTCCATGTTCACACATTCATGGTTTCCATCCTTTAGCATTATCAGAGTGCAAACTGTATTTTTTTGTATGTTATGTCATGTTCAGTTATGCGACTGTTCACACGTCAGGTCGATGAGGCTGAGTGCAGGCAGTCTTTTTTGTCTATATCAAGAGGGTCATACCTTCTGACCGTGCACCCCTCCCCCAGTTGCCACAGGTAATTTCATTCTATATAGCAGGTTCCTACGTGCCCATACACAAGAGGTTTTTAACCCAGAGAGAGGCTTCAGAATAGCGTTAGGTACCCAGTTACGAGATATGTCGTGAAGGGGCAACTGGGCAGATATACAAATGGCCATTTCTTTACGCTAAATATCTCATTTTTCTTAGATTTTCCTTAGCAGTAATGCAGATCCATGTTCACACATTCATGGTTTCCATTCTTTCGCATTATCAGAGTGCAAACTGTATTTTTTTGTACGTTATGTCATGTTCAGTTATGCGACTGTTCACACGTCAGGTCGATGAGGCTGAGTGCAGGCAGTCTTTTTTGTCTATATCAAGAGTGTCATACCTTCTGACCGTGCACCCCTCCCCCAGTTGCCACAGGTAATCTCATTCTATATAGCAGGTTCCTACGTGCCCATACACAGGAGGTTTTTAACCCAGAGAGAGGCTTCAGAATAGCGTTAGGTACCCAGTTACGAGATATGCCGTGAAGGGGCAACTGGGCAGATATACAAATGGCCATTTCTATACGCTAAATATCTCATTTTTCTTAGATTTTCCTTAGCAGTAATGCAGGTCCATGTTCACACATTCATGGTTTCCATCCTTTAGCATTATCAGAGTGCAAACTGTTTTTTTTTGTATGTTATGTCATGTTCAGTTATGCGACTGTTCACACGTCAGGTCGATGAGGCTGAGTGCAGGCAGTCTTTTTTGTCTATATCAAGAGGGTCATACCTTCTGACCGTGCACCCCTCCCCCAGTTGCCACAGGTAATTTCATTCTATATAGCAGGTTCCTACGTGCCCATACACAAGAGGTTTTTAACCCAGAGAGAGGCTTCAGAATAGCGTTAGGTACCCAGTTACGAGATATGTCGTGAAGGGGCAACTGGGCAGATATACAAATGGCCATTTCTTTACGCTAAATATCTCATTTTTCTTAGATTTTCCTTAGCAGTAATGCAGATCCATGTTCACACATTCATGGTTTTTATACTTTAGCATTATCAGAGTGCAAACTGTATTTTTTTGTATGTTATGTCATGTTCAGTTATGCGACTGTTCACACGTCAGGTCGATGAGGCTGAGTGCAGGCAGTCTTTTTTGTCTATATCAAGAGGGTCATACCTTCTGACCGTGCACCCCTCCCCCAGTTGCCACAGGTAATCTCATTCTATATAGCAGGTTCCTACATGCCCATACACAGGAGGTTTTTAACCCAGAGAGAGGCTTCAGAATTGCGTTAGGTACCCAGTTACGAGATATGTCGTGAAGGGGCAACTGGGCAGATATACAAATGGCCATTTCTATACGCTAAATATCTCATTTTTCTTAGATTTTCCTTAGCAGTAATGCAGGTCCATGTTCACACATTCATGGTTTCCATACTTTAGAATTATCACAGTGCAAACTGTATTTTTTTGTATGTTATGTCATGTTCAGTTATGCGACTGTTCACACGTCAGGTCGATGAGGCTGAGTGCAGGCAGTCTTTTTTGTCTATATCAAGAGGGTCATACCTTCTGACCGTGCACCCCTCCCCCAGTTGCCACAGGTAATCTCATTCTATATAGCAGGTTCCTATGTGCCCATACACAGGAGGTTTTTAACCCAGAGAGAGGCTTCAGAATAGCGTTAGGTACCCAGTTACGAGATATGTCGTGAAGGGGCAACTGGGCAGATATACAAATGGCCATTTCTTTACGCTAAATATCTCATTTTTCTTAGATTTTCCTTAGCAGTAATGCAGATCCATGTTCACACATTCATGGTTTCCATACTTTAGCATTATCAGAGTGCAAACTGTATTTTTTTGTATGTTATGTCATGTTCAGTTATGCGACTGTTCACACGTCAGGTCAATGAGGCTGAGTGCAGGCAGTCTTTTTTGTCTATATCAAGAGGGTCATACCTGCTGACCGTGCACCCCTCCCCCAGTTGCCACAGGTAATCTCATTCTATATAGCAGGTTCCTACGTGCCCATACACAGGAGGTTTTTAACCCAGAGAGAGGCTTCAGAATAGCGTTAGGTACCCAGTTACGAGATATGCCGTGAAGGGGCAACTGGGCAGATATACAAATGGCCATTTCTATACGCTAAATATCTCATTTTTCTTAGATTTTCCTTAGCAGTAATGCAGGTCCATGTTCACACATTCATGGTTTCCATCCTTTAGCATTATCAGAGTGCAAACTGTATTTTTTTGTATGTTATGTCATGTTCAGTTATGCGACTGTTCACACGTCAGGTCGATGAGGCTGAGTGCAGGCAGTCTTTTTTGTCTATATCAAGAGGGTCATACCTTCTGACCGTGCACCCCTCCCCCAGTTGCCACAGGTAATCTCATTCTATATAGCAGGTTCCTACATGCCCATACACAGGAGGTTTTTAACCCAGAGAGAGGCTTCAGAATTGCGTTAGGTACCCAGTTACGAGATATGTCGTGAAGGGGCAACTGGGCAGATATACAAATGGCCATTTCTATACGCTAAATATCTCATTTTTCTTAGATTTTCCTTAGCAGTAATGCAGGTCCATGTTCACACATTCATGGTTTCCATCCTTTAGCATTATCAGAGTGCAAACTGTATTTTTTTGTATGTTATGTCATGTTCAGTTATGCGACTGTTCACACGTCAGGTCGATGAGGCTGAGTGCAGGCAGTCTTTTTTGTCTATATCAAGAGGGTCATACCTTCTGACCGTGCACCCCTCCCCCAGTTGCCACAGGTAATTTCATTCTATATAGCAGGTTCCTACGTGCCCATACACAAGAGGTTTTTAACCCAGAGAGAGGCTTCAGAATAGCGTTAGGTACCCAGTTACGAGATATGTCGTGAAGGGGCAACTGGGCAGATATACAAATGGCCATTTCTTTACGCTAAATATCTCATTTTTCTTAGATTTTCCTTAGCAGTAATGCAGATCCATGTTCACACATTCATGGTTTCCATTCTTTCGCATTATCAGAGTGCAAACTGTATTTTTTTGTACGTTATGTCATGTTCAGTTATGCGACTGTTCACACGTCAGGTCGATGAGGCTGAGTGCAGGCAGTCTTTTTTGTCTATATCAAGAGTGTCATACCTTCTGACCGTGCACCCCTCCCCCAGTTGCCACAGGTAATCTCATTCTATATAGCAGGTTCCTACGTGCCCATACACAGGAGGTTTTTAACCCAGAGAGAGGCTTCAGAATAGCGTTAGGTACCCAGTTACGAGATATGCCGTGAAGGGGCAACTGGGCAGATATACAAATGGCCATTTCTATACGCTAAATATCTCATTTTTCTTAGATTTTCCTTAGCAGTAATGCAGGTCCATGTTCACACATTCATGGTTTCCATCCTTTAGCATTATCAGAGTGCAAACTGTATTTTTTTGTATGTTATGTCATGTTCAGTTATGCGACTGTTCACACGTCAGGTCGATGAGGCTGAGTGCAGGCAGTCTTTTTTGTCTATATCAAGAGGGTCATACCTTCTGACCGTGCACCCCTCCCCCAGTTGCCACAGGTAATTTCATTCTATATAGCAGGTTCCTACGTGCCCATACACAAGAGGTTTTTAACCCAGAGAGAAGCTTCAGAATAGCGTTAGGTACCCAGTTACGAGATATGTCGTGAAGGGGCAACTGGGCAGATATACAAATGGCCATTTCTTTACGCTAAATATCTCATTTTTCTTAGATTTTCCTTAGCAGTAATGCAGATCCATGTTCACACATTCATGGTTTCCATTCTTTCGCATTATCAGAGTGCAAACTGTATTTTTTTGTACGTTATGTCATGTTCAGTTATGCGACTGTTCACACGTCAGGTCGATGAGGCTGAGTGCAGGCAGTCTTTTTTGTCTATATCAAGAGTGTCATACCTTCTGACCGTGCACCCCTCCCCCAGTTGCCACAGGTAATCTCATTCTATATAGCAGGTTCCTACGTGCCCATACACAGGAGGTTTTTAACCCAGAGAGAGGCTTCAGAATAGCGTTAGGTACCCAGTTACGAGATATGCCGTGAAGGGGCAACTGGGCAGATATACAAATGGCCATTTCTATACGCTAAATATCTCATTTTTCTTAGATTTTCCTTAGCAGTAATGCAGGTCCATGTTCACACATTCATGGTTTCCATCCTTTAGCATTATCAGAGTGCAAACTGTATTTTTTTGTATGTTATGTCATGTTCAGTTATGCGACTGTTCACACGTCAGGTCGATGAGGCTGAGTGCAGGCAGTCTTTTTTGTCTATATCAAGAGGGTCATACCTTCTGACCGTGCACCCCTCCCCCAGTTGCCACAGGTAATCTCATTCTATATAGCAGGTTCCTACATGCCCATACACAGGAGGTTTTTAACCCAGAGAGAGGCTTCAGAATTGCGTTAGGTACCCAGTTACGAGATATGTCGTGAAGGGGCAACTGGGCAGATATACAAATGGCCATTTCTATACGCTAAATATCTCATTTTTCTTAGATTTTCCTTAGCAGTAATGCAGGTCCATGTTCACACATTCATGGTTTCCATCCTTTAGCATTATCAGAGTGCAAACTGTATTTTTTTGTATGTTATGTCATGTTCAGTTATGCGACTGTTCACACGTCAGGTCGATGAGGCTGAGTGCAGGCAGTCTTTTTTGTCTATATCAAGAGGGTCATACCTTCTGACCGTGCACCCCTCCCCCAGTTGCCACAGGTAATTTCATTCTATATAGCAGGTTCCTACGTGCCCATACACAAGAGGTTTTTAACCCAGAGAGAGGCTTCAGAATAGCGTTAGGTACCCAGTTACGAGATATGTCGTGAAGGGGCAACTGGGCAGATATACAAATGGCCATTTCTTTACGCTAAATATCTCATTTTTCTTAGATTTTCCTTAGCAGTAATGCAGATCCATGTTCACACATTCATGGTTTCCATTCTTTCGCATTATCAGAGTGCAAACTGTATTTTTTTGTACGTTATGTCATGTTCAGTTATGCGACTGTTCACACGTCAGGTCGATGAGGCTGAGTGCAGGCAGTCTTTTTTGTCTATATCAAGAGTGTCATACCTTCTGACCGTGCACCCCTCCCCCAGTTGCCACAGGTAATCTCATTCTATATAGCAGGTTCCTACGTGCCCATACACAGGAGGTTTTTAACCCAGAGAGAGGCTTCAGAATAGCGTTAGGTACCCAGTTACGAGATATGCCGTGAAGGGGCAACTGGGCAGATATACAAATGGCCATTTCTATACGCTAAATATCTCATTTTTCTTAGATTTTCCTTAGCAGTAATGCAGGTCCATGTTCACACATTCATGGTTTCCATCCTTTAGCATTATCAGAGTGCAAACTGTATTTTTTTGTATGTTATGTCATGTTCAGTTATGCGACTGTTCACACGTCAGGTCGATGAGGCTGAGTGCAGGCAGTCTTTTTTGTCTATATCAAGAGGGTCATACCTTCTGACCGTGCACCCCTCCCCCAGTTGCCACAGGTAATTTCATTCTATATAGCAGGTTCCTACGTGCCCATACACAAGAGGTTTTTAACCCAGAGAGAAGCTTCAGAATAGCGTTAGGTACCCAGTTACGAGATATGTCGTGAAGGGGCAACTGGGCAGATATACAAATGGCCATTTCTTTACGCTAAATATCTCATTTTTCTTAGATTTTCCTTAGCAGTAATGCAGATCCATGTTCACACATTCATGGTTTCCATTCTTTCGCATTATCAGAGTGCAAACTGTATTTTTTTGTACGTTATGTCATGTTCAGTTATGCGACTGTTCACACGTCAGGTCGATGAGGCTGAGTGCAGGCAGTCTTTTTTGTCTATATCAAGAGTGTCATACCTTCTGACCGTGCACCCCTCCCCCAGTTGCCACAGGTAATCTCATTCTATATAGCAGGTTCCTACGTGCCCATACACAGGAGGTTTTTAACCCAGAGAGAGGCTTCAGAATAGCGTTAGGTACCCAGTTACGAGATATGCCGTGAAGGGGCAACTGGGCAGATATACAAATGGCCATTTCTATACGCTAAATATCTCATTTTTCTTAGATTTTCCTTAGCAGTAATGCAGGTCCATTTTCACACATTCATGATTTCCATCCTTTAGCATTATCAGAGTGCAAACTGTATTTTTTTGTATGTTATGTCATGTTCAGTTATGTGACTGTTCACACGTCAGGTCGATGAGGCTGAGTGCAGGCAGTCTTTTTTGTCTATATCAAGAGGGTCATACCTTCTGACCGTGCACCCCTCCCCCAGTTGCCACAGGTAATCTTATTCTATATAGCAAGTTCCTACATGCCCATACACAGGAGGTTTTTAACCCAGAGAGAGGCTTCAGAATTGCGTTAGGTACCCAGTTACGAGATATGTCGTGAAGGGGCAACTGGGCAGATATACAAATGGCCATTTCTATACGCTAAATATCTCATTTTTCTTAGATTTTCCTTAGCAGTAATGCAGGTCCATGTTCACACATTCATGGTTTCCATACTTTAGCATTATCAGAGTGCAAACTGTATTTTTTTGTACGTTATGTCATGTTCAGTTATGCAACTGTTCACACGTCAGGTCGATGAGGCTGAGTGCAGGCAGTCTTTTTTGTCTATATCAAGAGGGTCATACCTTCTGACCGTGCACCCCTCCCCCAGTTGCCACAGGTAATCTCATTCTATATAGCAGGTTCTTACGTGCCCATACACAGGAGGTTTTTAACCCAGAGAGAGGCTTCAGAATAGCGTTAGGTACCCAGTTACGAGATATGCCGTGAAGGGGCAACTGGGCAGATATACAAATGGCCATTTCTATACGCTAAATATCTCATTTTTCTTAGATTTTCCTTAGCAGTAATGCAGGTCCATGTTCACACATTCATGGTTTCCATACTTTAGCATTATCAGAGTGCAAACTGTATTTTTTTGTACGTTATGTCATGTTCAGTTATGCGACTGTTCACACGTCAGGTCGATGAGGCTGAGTGCAGGCAGTCTTTTTTGTCTATATCAAGAGGGTCATACCTTCTGACCGTGCACCCCTCCCCCAGTTGCCACAGGTAATCTCATTCTATATAGCAGGTTCCTACGTGCGCATACACAGGAGGTTTTTAACCCAGAGAGAGGCTTCAGAATAGCGTTAGGTACCCAGTTACGAGATATGTCGTGAAGGGGCAACTGGGCAGATATACAAATGGCCATTTCTTTACGCTAAATATCTCATTTTTCTTAGATTTTCCTTAGCAGTAATGCAGGTCCATGTTCACACATTCATGGTTTCCATCCTTTAGCATTATCAGAGTGCAAACTGTATTTTTTTGTATGTTATGTCATGTTCAGTTATGCGACTGTTCACACGTCAGGTCGATGAGGCTGAGTGCAGGCAGTCTTTTTTGTCTATATCAAGAGGGTCATACCTTCTGACCGTGCACCCCTCCCCCAGTTGCCACAGGTAATCTCATTCTATATAGCAGGTTCCTACATGCCCATACACAGGAGGTTTTTAACCCAGAGAGAGGCTTCAGAATAGCGTTAGGTACCCAGTTACGAGATATGTCGTGAAGGGGCAACTGGGCAGATATACAAATGGCCATTTCTATACGCTAAATATCTCATTTTTCTTAGATTTTCCTTAGCAGTAATGCAGGTCCATGTTCACACATTCATGGTTTCCATACTTTAGCATTATCAGAGTGCAAACTGTATTTTTTTGTACGTTATGTCATGTTCAGTTATGCGACTGTTCACACGTCAGGTCGATGAGGCTGAGTGCAGGCAGTCTTTTTTGTCTATATCAAGAGGGTCATACCTTCTGACCGTGCACCCCTCCCCCAGTTGCCACAGGTAATCTCATTCTATATAGCAGGTTCCTACGTGCCCATACACAGGAGGTTTTTAACCCAGAGAGAGGCTTCAGAATAGCGTTAGGTACCCAGTTACGAGATATGCCGTGAAGGGGCAACTGGGCAGATATACAAATGGCCATTTCTATACGCTAAATATCTAATTTTTCTTAGATTTTTCTTAGCAGTAATGCAGGTCCATGTTCACACATTCATGGTTTCCATACTTTAGCATTATCAGAGTGCAAACTGTATTTTTTTGTATGTTATGTCATGTTCAGTTATGCGACTGTTCACACATCAGGTCGATGAGGCTGAGTGCAGGCAGTCTTTTTTGTCTATATCAAGAGGGTCATACCTTCTGACCGTGCACCCCTCCCCCAGTTGCCACAGGTAATCTTATTCTATATAGCAGGTTCCTACATGCCCATACACAGGAGGTTTTTAACCCAGAGAGAGGCTTCAGAATTGCGTTAGGTACCCAGTTACGAGATATGTCGTGAAGGGGCAACTGAGCAGATATACAAATGGCCATTTCTATACGCTAAATATCTCAATTTTCTTAGATTTTCCTTAGCAGTAATGCAGGTCCATGTTCACACATTCATGGTTTCCATCCTTTAGCATTATCAGAGTGCAAACTGTATTTTTTTGTATGTTATGTTATGTCATGTTCAGTTATGCGACTGTTCACACGTCAGGTCGATGAGGCTGAGTGCAGGCAGTCTTTTTTGTCTATATCAAGAGGGTCATACCTTCTGACCGTGCACCCCTCCCCCAGTTGCCACAGGTAATCTTATTCTATATAGCAGGTTCCTACGTGCCCATACACAGGAGGTTTTTAACCCAGAGAGAGGCTTCAGAATAGCGTTAGGTACCCAGTTACGAGATATGCCGTGAAGGGGCAACTGGGCAGATATACAAATGGCCATTTCTATACGCTAAATATCTCATTTTTCTTAGATTTTCCTTAGCAGTAATGCAGGTCCATTTTCACACATTCATGGTTTCCATCCTTTAGCATTATCAGAATGCAAACTGTATTTTTTTGTATGTTATGTCATGTTCAGTTATGCGACTGTTCACACGTCAGGTCGATGAGGCTGAGTGCAGGCAGTCGTTTTTGTCTATATCAAGAGGGTCATACCTTCTGACCGTGCACCCCTCCCCCAGTTGCCACAGGTAATCTCATTCTATATAGCAGGTTCCTACGTGCCCATACACAGGAGGTTTTTAACCCAGAGAGAGGCTTCAGAATTGCGTTAGGTACCCAGTTACGAGATATGTCGTGAAGGGGCAACTGGGCAGATATACAAATGGCCATTTCTATACGCTAAATATCTCATTTTTCTTAGATTTTCCTTAGCAGTAATGCAGGTCCATGTTCACACATTCATGGTTTCCATACTTTAGCATTATCAGAGTGCAAACTGTATTTTTTTGTACGTTATGTCATGTTCAGTTATGCGACTGTTCACACGTCAGGTCGATGAGGCTGAGTGCAGGCAGTCTTTTTTGTCTATATCAAGAGGGTCATACCTTCTGACCGTGCACCCCTCCCCCAGTTGCCACAGGTAATCTCATTCTATATAGCAGGTTCCTACGTGCCCATACACAGGAGGTTTTTAACCCAGAGAGAGGCTTCAGAATAGCGTTAGGTACCCAGTTACGAGATATGCCGTGAAGGGGCAACTGGGCAGATATACAAATGGCCATTTCTATACGCTAAATATCTAATTTTTCTTAGATTTTTCTTAGCAGTAATGCAGGTCCATGTTCACACATTCATGGTTTCCATACTTTAGCATTATCAGAGTGCAAACTGTATTTTTTTGTATGTTATGTCATGTTCAGTTATGCGACTGTTCACACATCAGGTCGATGAGGCTGAGTGCAGGCAGTCTTTTTTGTCTATATCAAGAGGGTCATACCTTCTGACCGTGCACCCCTCCCCCAGTTGCCACAGGTAATCTCATTCTATATAGCAGGTTCCTACGTGCCCATACACAGGAGGTTTTTAACCCAGAGAGAGGCTTCAGAATAGCGTTAGGTACCCAGTTACGAGATATGCCGTGAAGGGGCAACTGGGCAGATATACAAATGGCCATTTCTATACGCTAAATATCTAATTTTTCTTAGATTTTTCTTAGCAGTAATGCAGGTCCATGTTCACACATTCATGGTTTCCATACTTTAGCATTATCAGAGTGCAAACTGTATTTTTTTGTATGTTATGTCATGTTCAGTTATGCGACTGTTCACACATCAGGTCGATGAGGCTGAGTGCAGGCAGTCTTTTTTGTCTATATCAAGAGGGTCATACCTTCTGACCGTGCACCCCTCCCCCAGTTGCCACAGGTAATCTTATTCTATATAGCAGGTTCCTACATGCCCATACACAGGAGGTTTTTAACCCAGAGAGAGGCTTCAGAATTGCGTTAGGTACCCAGTTACGAGATATGTCGTGAAGGGGCAACTGAGCAGATATACAAATGGCCATTTCTATACGCTAAATATCTCAATTTTCTTAGATTTTCCTTAGCAGTAATGCAGGTCCATGTTCACACATTCATGGTTTCCATCCTTTAGCATTATCAGAGTGCAAACTGTATTTTTTTGTATGTTATGTTATGTCATGTTCAGTTATGCGACTGTTCACACGTCAGGTCGATGAGGCTGAGTGCAGGCAGTCTTTTTTGTCTAGATCAAGAGGGTCATACCTTCTGACCGTGCACCCCTCCCCCAGTTGCCACAGGTAATCTCATTCTATATAGCAGGTTCCTACGTGCCCATACACAGGAGGTTTTTAACCCAGAGAGAGGCTTCAGAATAGCGTTAGGTACCCAGTTACGAGATATGCCGTGAAGGGGCAACTGGGCAGATATACAAATGGCCATTTCTATACGCTAAATATCTCATTTTTCTTAGATTTTCCTTAGCAGTAATGCAGGTCCATTTTCACACATTCATGGTTTCCATCCTTTAGCATTATCAGAATGCAAACTGTATTTTTTTGTATGTTATGTCATGTTCAGTTATGCGACTGTTCACACGTCAGGTCGATGAGGCTGAGTGCAGGCAGTCTTTTTTGTCTATATCAAGAGGGTCATACCTTCTGACCGTGCACCCCTCCCCCAGTTGCCACAGGTAATCTCATTCTATATAGCAGGTTCCTACGTGCCCATACACAAGAGGTTTTTAACCCAGAGAGAGGCTTCAGAATAGCGTTAGGTACCCAGTTACGAGATATGCCGTGAAGGGTCAACTGGGCAGCTATACAAATGGCCATTTCTATACGCTAAATATCTCATTTTTCTTAGATTTTCCTTAGCAGTAATGCAGGTCCATGTTCACACATTCATGGTTTCCATACTTTAGCATTATCAGAGTGCAAACTGTATTTTTTTTGTATGTTATGTCATGTTCAGTTATGCGACTGTTCACACGTCAGGTCGATGAGGCTGAGTGCAGGCAGTCTTTTTTGTCTATATCAAGAGGGTCATACCTTCTGACCGTGCACCCCTCCCCCAGTTGCCACAGGTAATCTCATTCTATATAGCAGGTTCCTACGTGCCCATACACAGGAGGTTTTTAACCCAGAGAGAGGCTTCAGAATAGCGTTAGGTACCCAGTTACGAGATATGTCGTGAAGGGGCAACTGGGCAGATATACAAATGGCCATTTCTTTACGCTAAATATCTCATTTTTCTTAGATTTTCCTTAGCAGTAATGCAGGTCCATGTTCACACATTCATGGTTTCCATACTTTAGCATTATCAGAGTGCAAACTGTATTTTTTTGTATGTTGTGTCATGTTCAGTTATGCGACTGTTCACACGTCAGGTCGATGAGGCTGAGTGCAGGCAGTCTTTTTTGTCTATATCAAGAGGGTCATACCTTCTGACCGTGCACCCCTCCCCCAGTTGCCACAGGTAATCTCATTCTATATAGCAGGTTCCTACGTGCCCATACACAGGAGGTTTTTAACCCAGAGAGAGGCTTCAGAATAGCGTTAGGTACCCAGTTACGAGAGATGTCGTGAAAGAGCAACTGGGCAGATATACAAATGGCCATTTCTTTACGCTAAATATCTCATTTTTCTTAGATTTTCCTTAGCAGTAATGCAGGTCCATGTTCACACATTCATGGTTTCCATACTTTAGCATTATCAGAGTGAAAACTGTATTTTTTTTGTATGTTATGTCATGTTCAGTTATGCGACTGTTCACACGTCAGGTCGATGAGGCTGAGTGCAGGCAGTCTTTTTTGTCTATATCAAGAGGGTCATACCTTCTGACCGTGAACCCCTCCCCCAGTTGCCACAGGTAATCTCATTCTATATAGCAGGTTCCTACGTGCCCATACACAGGAGGTTTTTAACCCAGAGAGAGGCTTCAGAATAGCGTTAGGTACCCAGTTACGAGAGATGTCGTGAAGGGGCAACTGGGCAGATATACAAATGGCCATTTCTTTACGCTAAATATCCCATTTTTCTTAGATTTTCCTTAGCAGTAATGCAGGTCCATGTTCACACATTCATGGTTTCCATACTTTAGCATTATCAGAGTGCAAACTGTATTTTTTTTGTATGTTATGTCATGTTCAGTTATGCGACTGTTCACACGTCAGGTCGATGAGGCTGAGTGCAGGCAGTCTTTTTTGTCTATATCAAGAGGGTCATACCTTCTGACCGTGCACCCCTCCCCCAGTTGCCACAGGTAATCTCATTCTATATAGCAGGTTCCTACATGCCCATACACAGGAGGTTTTTAACCCAGAGAGAGGCTTCAGAATTGCGTTAGGTACCCAGTTACGAGATATGTCGTGAAGGGGCAACTGGGCAGATATACAAATGGCCATTTCTATACACTAAATATCTCATTTTTCTTAGATTTTCCTTAGCAGTAATGCAGGTCCATGTTCACACATTCATGGTTTCCATACTTTAGCATTATCAGAGTGCAAACTGTATTTTTTTGTATGTTATGTCATGTTCAGTTATGCGACTGTTCACACGTCAGGTCGATGAGGCTGAGTGCAGGCAGTCTTTTTTGTCTATATCAAGAGGGTCATACCTTCTGACCGTGCACCCCTCCCCCAGTTGCCACAGGTAATCTGATTCTATATAGCAGGTTCCTACGTGCCCATACACAGGAGGTTTTTAACCCAGAGAGAGGCTTCAGAATAGCGTTAGGTACCCAGTTACGAGATATGCCGTGAAGGGGCAACTGGGCAGATATACAAATGGCCATTTCTATACGCTAAATATCTCATTTTTCTTAGATTTTCCTTAGCAGTAATGCAGGTCCATTTTCACACATTCATGGTTTCCATCCTTTAGCATTATCAGAGTGCAAACTGTATTTTTTTGTATGTTATGTCATGTTCAGTTATGCGACTGTTCACACGTCAGGTCAATGAGGCTGAGTGCAGGCAGTCTTTTTTGTCTATATAAAGAGGGTCATACCTTCTGACCGTGCACCCCTCCCCCAGTTGCCACAGGTAATCTTATTCTATATAGCAGGTTCCTACATGCCCATACACAGGAGGTTTTTAACCCAGAGAGAGGCTTCAGAATTGCGTTAGGTACCCAGTTACGAGATATGTCGTGAAGGGGCAACTGGGCAGATATACAAATGGCCATGTCTATACGCTAAATATCTCAATTTTCTTAGATTTTCCTTAGCAGTAATGCAGGTCCATGTTCACACATTCATGGTTTCCATCCTTTAGCATTATCAGAGTGCAAACTGTATTTTTTTGTATGTTATGTTATGTCATGTTCAGTTATGCGACTGTTCACACGTCAGGTCGATGAGGCTGAGTGCAGGCAGTCTTTTTTGTCTATATCAAGAGGGTCATACCTTCTGACCGTGCACCCCTCCCCCAGTTGCCACAGGTAATCTCATTCTATATAGCAGGTTCCTACGTGCCCATACACAGGAGGTTTTTAACCCAGAGAGAGGCTTCAGAATAGCGTTAGGTACCCAGTTACGAGATATGCCGTGAAGGGGCAACTGGGCAGATATACAAATGGCCATTTCTATACGCTAAATATCTCATTTTTCTTAGATTTTCCTTAGCAGTAATGCAGGTCCATTTTCACACATTCATGGTTTCCATCCTTTAGCATTATCAGAATGCAAACTGTATTTTTTTGTATGTTATGTCATGTTCAGTTATGCGACTGTTCACACGTCAGGTCGATGAGGCTGAGTGCAGGCAGTCTTTTTTGTCTATATCAAGAGGGTCATACCTTCTGACCGTGCACCCCTCCCCCAGTTGCCACAGGTAATCTCATTCTATATAGCAGGTTCCTACGTGCCCATACACAGGAGGTTTTTAACCCAGAGAGAGGCTTCAGAATTGCGTTAGGTACCCAGTTACGAGATATGTCGTGAAGGGGCAACTGGGCAGATATACAAATGGCCATGTCTATACGCTAAATATCTCAATTTTCTTAGATTTTCCTTAGCAGTAATGCAGGTCCATGTTCACACATTCATGGTTTCCATCCTTTAGCATTATCAGAGTGCAAACTGTATTTTTTTGTATGTTATGTTATGTCATGTTCAGTTATGCGACTGTTCACACGTCAGGTCGATGAGGCTGAGTGCAGGCAGTCTTTTTTGTCTATATCAAGAGGGTCATACCTTCTGACCGTGCACCCCTCCCCCAGTTGCCACAGGTAATCTCATTCTATATAGCAGGTTCCTACGTGCCCATACACAGGAGGTTTTTAACCCAGAGAGAGGCTTCAGAATAGCGTTAGGTACCCAGTTACGAGATATGCCGTGAAGGGGCAACTGGGCAGATATACAAATGGCCATTTCTATACGCTAAATATCTCATTTTTCTTAGATTTTCCTTAGCAGTAATGCAGGTCCATTTTCACACATTCATGGTTTCCATCCTTTAGCATTATCAGAATGCAAACTGTATTTTTTTGTATGTTATGTCATGTTCAGTTATGCGACTGTTCACACGTCAGGTCGATGAGGCTGAGTGCAGGCAGTCTTTTTTGTCTATATCAAGAGGGTCATACCTTCTGACCGTGCACCCCTCCCCCAGTTGCCACAGGTAATCTCATTCTATATAGCAGGTTCCTACGTGCCCATACACAGGAGGTTTTTAACCCAGAGAGAGGCTTCAGAATTGCGTTAGGTACCCAGTTACGAGATATGTCGTGAAGGGGCAACTGGGCAGATATACAAATGGCCATTTCTATACGCTAAATATCTCATTTTTCTTAGATTTTCCTTACCAGTAATGCAGGTCCATGTTCACACATTCATGGTTTCCATACTTTAGCATTATCAGAGTGCAAACTGTATTTTTTTGTACGTTATGTCATGTTCAGTTATGCGACTGTTCACACGTCAGGTCGATGAGGCTGAGTGCAGGCAGTCTTTTTTGTCTATATCAAGAGGGTCATACCTTCTGACCGTGCACCCCTCCCCCAGTTGCCACAGGTAATCTCATTCTATATAGCAGGTTCCTACGTGCCCATACACAGGAGGTTTTTAACCCAGAGAGAGGCTTCAGAATAGCGTTAGGTACCCAGTTACGAGATATGCCGTGAAGGGGCAACTGGGCAGATATACAAATGGCCATTTCTATACGCTAAATATCTAATTTTTCTTAGATTTTTCTTAGCAGTAATGCAGGTCCATGTTCACACATTCATGGTTTCCATACTTTAGCATTATCAGAGTGCAAACTGTATTTTTTTGTATGTTATGTCATGTTCAGTTATGCGACTGTTCACACATCAGGTCGATGAGGCTGAGTGCAGGCAGTCTTTTTTGTCTATATCAAGAGGGTCATACCTTCTGACCGTGCACCCCTCCCCCAGTTGCCACAGGTAATCTCATTCTATATAGCAGGTTCCTACGTGCCCATACACAGGAGGTTTTTAACCCAGAGAGAGGCTTCAGAATAGCGTTAGGTACCCAGTTACGAGATATGCCGTGAAGGGGCAACTGGGCAGATATACAAATGGCCATTTCTATACGCTAAATATCTCAATTTTCTTAGATTTTCCTTAGCAGTAATGCAGGTCCATGTTCACACATTCATGGTTTCCATCCTTTAGCATTATCAGAGTGCAAACTGTATTTTTTTGTATGTTATGTTATGTCATGTTCAGTTATGCGACTGTTCACACGTCAGGTCGATGAGGCTGAGTGCAGGCAGTCTTTTTTGTCTATATCAAGAGGGTCATACCTTCTGACCGTGCACCCCTCCCCCAGTTGCCACAGGTAATCTCATTCTATATAGCAGGTTCCTACATGCCCATACACAGGAGGTTTTTAACCCAGAGAGAGGCTTCAGAATAGCGTTAGGTACCCAGTTACGAGATATGCCGTGAAGGGGCAACTGGGCAGATATACAAATGGCCATTTCTATACGCTAAATATCTCATTTTTCTTAGATTTTCCTTAGCAGTAATGCAGGTCCATTTTCACACATTCATGGTTTCCATCCTTTAGCATTATCAGAATGCAAACTGTATTTTTTTGTATGTTATGTCATGTTCAGTTATGCGACTGTTCACACGTCAGGTCGATGAGGCTGAGTGCAGGCAGTCTTTTTTGTCTATATCAAGAGGGTCATACCTTCTGACCGTGCACCCCTCCCCCAGTTGCCACAGGTAATCTCATTCTATATAGCAGGTTCCTACGTGCCCATACACAAGAGGTTTTTAACCCAGAGAGAGGCTTCAGAATAGCGTTAGGTACCCAGTTACGAGATATGCCGTGAAGGGTCAACTGGGCAGCTATACAAATGGCCATTTCTATACGCTAAATATCTCATTTTTCTTAGATTTTCCTTAGCAGTAATGCAGGTCCATGTTCACACATTCATGGTTTCCATCCTTTAGCATTATCAGAGTGCAAACTGTATTTTTTTGTATGTTATGTCATGTTCAGTTATGCGACTGTTCACACGTCAGGTCGATGAGGCTGAGTGCAGGCAGTCTTTTTTGTCTATATCAAGAGGGTCATACCTTCTGACCGTGCACCCCTCCCCCAGTTGCCACAGGTAATCTCATTCTATATAGCAGGTTCCTACCTGCCCATACACAGGAGGTTTTTAACCCAGAGAGAGGCTTCAGAAGTGCGTTAGGTACCCAGTTACGAGATATGTCGTGAAGGGGCAACTGGGCAGATATACAAATGGCCATTTCTATACGCTAAATATCTCATTTTTCTTAGATTTTCCTTAGCAGTAATGCAGGTCCATGTTCACACATTCATGGTTTCCATACTTTAGCATTATCAGAGTGCAAACTGTATTTTTTTGTATGTTATGTCATGTTCAGTTATGCGACTGTTCACACGTCAGGTCGATGAGGCTGAGTGCAGGCAGTCTTTTTTGTCTATATCAAGAGGGTCATACCTTCTGACCGTGCACCCCTCCCCCAGTTGCCACAGGTAATCTCATTCTATATAGCAGGTTCCTACGTGCCCATACACAGGAGGTTTTTAACCCAGAGAGAGGCTTCAGAATAGCGTTAGGTACCCAGTTACGAGATATGTCGTGAAGGGGCAACTGGGCAGATATACAAATGGCCATTTCTTTACGCTAAATATCTCATTTTTCTTAGATTTTCCTTAGCAGTAATGCAGGTCCATGTTCACACATTCATGGTTTCCATACTTTAGCATTATCAGAGTGCAAACTGTATTTTTTTGTATGTTGTGTCATGTTCAGTTATGCGACTGTTCACACGTCAGGTCGATGAGGCTGAGTGCAGGCAGTCTTTTTTGTCTATATCAAGAGGGTCATACCTTCTGACCGTGCACCCCTCCCCCAGTTGCCACAGGTAATCTCATTCTATATAGCAGGTTCCTACGTGCCCATACACAGGAGGTTTTTAACCCAGAGAGAGGCTTCAGAATAGCGTTAGGTACCCAGTTACGAGATATGTCGTGAAGGGGCAACTGGGCAGATATACAAATGGCCATTTCTTTACGCTAAATATCTCATTTTTCTTAGATTTTCCTTAGCAGTAATGCAGGTCCATGTTCACACATTCATGGTTTCCATACTTTAGCATTATCAGAGTGCAAACTGTATTTTTTTGTATGTTGTGTCATGTTCAGTTATGCGACTGTTCACACGTCAGGTCGATGAGGCTGAGTGCAGGCAGTCTTTTTTGTCTATATCAAGAGGGTCATACCTTCTGACCGTGCACCCCTCCCCCAGTTGCCACAGGTAATCTCATTTTATATAGCAGGTTCCTACGTGCCCATACACAGGAGGTTTTTAACCCAGAGAGAGGCTTCAGAATAGCGTTAGGTACCCAGTTACGAGAGATGTCGTGAAGGGGCAACTGGGCAGATATACAAATGGCCATTTCTTTACGCTAAATATCTCATTTTTCTTAGATTTTCCTTAGCAGTAATGCAGGTCCATGTTCACACATTCATGGTTTCCATACTTTAGCATTATCAGAGTGCAAACTGTATTTTTTTTGTATGTTATGTCATGTTCAGTTATGCGACTGTTCACACGTCAGGTCGATGAGGCTGAGTGCAGGCAGTCTTTTTTGTCTATATCAAGAGGGTCATACCTTCTGACCGTGCACCCCTCCCCCAGTTGCCACAGGTAATCTCATTCTATATAGCAGGTTCCTACGTGCCCATACACAGGAGGTTTTTAACCCAGAGAGAGGCTTCAGAATAGCGTTAGGTACCCAGTTACGAGATATGTCGTGAAGGGGCAACTGGGCAGATATACAAATGGCCATTTCTTTACGCTAAATATCTCATTTTTCTTAGATTTTCCTTAGCAGTAATGCAGGTCCATGTTCACACATTCATGGTTTCCATACTTTAGCATTATCAGAGTGCAAACTGTATTTTTTTGTATGTTGTGTCATGTTCAGTTATGCGACTGTTCACACGTCAGGTCGATGAGGCTGAGTGCAGGCAGTCTTTGTCTATATCAAGAGGGTCATACCTTCTGACCGTGCACCCCTCCCCCAGTTGCCACAGGTAATCTCATTCTATATAGCAGGTTCCTACGTGCCCATACACAGGAGGTTTTTAACCCAGAGAGAGGCTTCAGAATAGCGTTAGGTACCCAGTTACGAGAGATGTCGTGAAGGAGCAACTGGGCAGATATACAAATGGCCATTTCTTTACGCTAAATATCTCATTTTTCTTAGATTTTCCTTAGCAGTAATGCAGGTCCATGTTCACACATTCATGGTTTCCATACTTTAGCATTATCAGAGTGCAAACTGTATTTTTTTTGTATGTTATGTCATGTTCAGTTATGCGACTGTTCACACGTCAGGTCGATGAGGCTGAGTGCAGGCAGTCTTTTTTGTCTATATCAAGAGGGTCATACCTTCTGACCGTGCACCCCTCCCCCAGTTGCCACAGGTAATCTGATTCTATATAGCAGGTTCCTACGTGCCCATACACAGGAGGTTTTTAACCCAGAGAGAGGCTTCAGAATAGCGTTAGGTACCCAGTTACGAGAGATGTCGTGAAGGGGCAACTGGGCAGATATACAAATGGCCATTTCTTTACGCTAAATATCCCATTTTTCTTAGATTTTCCTTAGCAGTAATGCAGGTCCATGTTCACACATTCATGGTTTCCATCCTTTAGCATTATCAGAGTGCAAACTGTATTTTTTTGTATGTTATGTTATGTCATGTTCAGTTATGCGACTGTTCACACGTCAGGTCGATGAGGCTGAGTGCAGGCAGTCTTTTTTGTCTATATCAAGAGGGTCATACCTTCTGACCGTGCACCCCTCCCCCAGTTGCCACAGGTAATCTCATTCTATATAGCAGGTTCCTACGTGCCCATACACAAGAGGTTTTTAACCCAGAGAGAGGCTTCAGAATAGCGTTAGGTACCCAGTTACGAGATATGCCGTGAAGGGGCAACTGGGCAGATATACAAATGGCCATTTCTATACGCTAAATATCTCATTTTTCTTAGATTTTCCTTAGCAGTAATGCAGGTCCATGTTCACACATTCATGGTTTCCATCCTTTAGCATTATCAGAGTGCAAACTGTATTTTTTTGTATGTTATGTCATGTTCAGTTATGCGACTGTTCACACGTCAGGTCGATGAGGCTGAGTGCAGGCAGTCTTTTTTGTCTATATCAAGAGGGTCATACCTTCTGACCGTGCACCCCTCCCCCAGTTGCCACAGGTAATCTCATTCTATATAGCAGGTTCCTACATGCCCATACACAGGAGGTTTTTAACCCAGAGAGAGGCTTCAGAAGTGCGTTAGGTACCCAGTTACGAGATATGTCGTGAAGGGGCAACTGGGCAGATATACAAATGGCCATTTCTATACGCTAAATATCTCATTTTTCTTAGATTTTCCTTAGCAGTAATGCAGGTCCATGTTCACACATTCATGGTTTCCATACTTTAGCATTATCAGAGTGCAAACTGTATTTTTTTGTATGTTATGTCATGTTCAGTTATGCGACTGTTCACACGTCAGGTCAATGAGGCTGAGTGCAGGCAGTCTTTTTTGTCTATATCAAGAGGGTCATACCTTCTGACCGTGCACCCCTCCCCCAGTTGCCACAGGTAATCTCATTCTATATAGCAGGTTCCTACGTGCCCATACACAGGAGGTTTTTAACCCAGAGAGAGGCTTCAGAATAGCGTTAGGTACCCAGTTACGAGATATGTCGTGAAGGGGCAACTTGTCAGATATACAAATGGCCATTTCTATACGCTAAATATCTCAATTTTCTTAGATTTTCCTTAGCAGTAATGCAGGTCCATGTTCACACATTCATGGTTTCCATCCTTTAGCATTATCAGAGTGCAAACTGTATTTTTTTGTATGTTATGTTATGTCATGTTCAGTTATGCGACTGTTCACACGTCAGGTCGATGAGGCTGAGTGCAGGCAGTCTTTTTTGTCTATATCAAGAGGGTCATACCTTCTGACCATGCACCCTTCCCCCAGTTGCCACAGGTAATCTCATTCTATATAGCAGGTTCCTACATGCCCATACACAGGAGGTTTTTAACCCAGAGAGAGGCTTCAGAAGTGCGTTAGGTACCCAGTTACGAGATATGCCGTGAAGGGGCAACTGGGCAGCTATACAAATGGCCATTTCTATACGCTAAATATCTCATTTTCCTTAGATTTTCCTTAGCAGTAATGCAGGTCCATGTTCACACATTCATGGTTTCCATCCTTTAGCATTATCAGAGTGCAAACTGTATTTTTTTGTATGTTATGTCATGTTCAGTTATGCGACTGTTCACACGTCAGGTCGGTGAGGCTGAGTGCAGGCAGTCTTTTTTGTCTATATCAAGAGGGTCATACCTTCTGACCGTGCACCCCTCCCCCAGTTGCCACAGGTAATCTCATTCTATATAGCAGGTTCCTACCTGCCCATACACAGGAGGTTTTTAACCCAGAGAGAGGCTTCAGAAGTGCGTTAGGTACCCAGTTACGAGATATGTCGTGAAGGGGCAACTGGGCAGATATACAAATGGCCATTTCTATACGCTAAATATCTCATTTTTCTTAGATTTTCCTTAGCAGTAATGCAGGTCCATGTTCACACATTCATGGTTTCCATACTTTAGCATTATCAGAGTGCAAACTGTATTTTTTTGTATGTTATGTCATGTTCAGTTATGCGACTGTTCACACGTCAGGTCAATGAGGCTGAGTGCAGGCAGTCTTTTTTGTCTATATCAAGAGGGTCATACCTTCTGACCGTGCACCCCTCCCCCAGTTGCCACAGGTAATCTCATTCTATATAGCAGGTTCCTACGTGCCCATACACAGGAGGTTTTTAACCCAGAGAGAGGCTTCAGAATAGCGTTAGGTACCCAGTTACGAGATATGTCGTGAAGGGGCAACTTGTCAGATATACAAATGGCCATTTCTATACGCTAAATATCTCAATTTTCTTAGATTTTCCTTAGCAGTAATGCAGGTCCATGTTCACACATTCATGGTTTCCATCCTTTAGCATTATCAGAGTGCAAACTGTATTTTTTTGTATGTTATGTTATGTCATGTTCAGTTATGCGACTGTTCACACGTCAGGTCGATGAGGCTGAGTGCAGGCAGTCTTTTTTGTCTATATCAAGAGGGTCATACCTTCTGACCATGCACCCTTCCCCCAGTTGCCACAGGTAATCTCATTCTATATAGCAGGTTCCTACATGCCCATACACAGGAGGTTTTTAACCCAGAGAGAGGCTTCAGAAGTGCGTTAGGTACCCAGTTACGAGATATGCCGTGAAGGGGCAACTGGGCAGCTATACAAATGGCCATTTCTATACGCTAAATATCTCATTTTCCTTAGATTTTCCTTAGCAGTAATGCAGGTCCATGTTCACACATTCATGGTTTCCATCCTTTAGCATTATCAGAGTGCAAACTGTATTTTTTTGTATGTTATGTCATGTTCAGTTATGCGACTGTTCACACGTCAGGTCGGTGAGGCTGAGTGCAGGCAGTCTTTTTTGTCTATATCAAGAGGGTCATACCTTCTGACCGTGCACCCCTCCCCCAGTTGCCACAGGTAATCTCATTCTATATAGCAGGTTCCTACCTGCCCATACACAGGAGGTTTTTAACCCAGAGAGAGGCTTCAGAAGTGCGTTAGGTACCCAGTTACGAGATATGTCGTGAAGGGGCAACTGGGCAGATATACAAATGGCCATTTCTATACGCTAAATATCTCATTTTTCTTAGATTTTCCTTAGCAGTAATGCAGGTCCATGTTCACACATTCATGGTTTCCATACTTTAGCATTATCAGAGTGCAAACTGTATTTTTTTGTATGTTATGTCATGTTCAGTTATGCGACTGTTCACATGTCAGGTCAATGAGGCTGAGTGCAGGCAGTCTTTTTTGTCTATATCAAGAGGGTCATACCTTCTGACCGTGCACCCCTCCCCCAGTTGCCACAGGTAATCTCATTCTATATAGCAGGTTCCTACGTGCCCATACACAGGAGGTTTTTAACCCAGAGAGAGGCTTCAGAATAGCGTTAGGTACCCAGTTACGAGATATGTCGTGAAGGGGCAACTTGTCAGATATACAAATGGCCATTTCTATACGCTAAATATCTCAATTTTCTTAGATTTTCCTTAGCAGTAATGCAGGTCCATGTTCACACATTCATGGTTTCCATCCTTTAGCATTATCAGAGTGCAAACTGTATTTTTTTGTATGTTATGTTATGTCATGTTCAGTTATGCGACTGTTCACACGTCAGGTCGATGAGGCTGAGTGCAGGCAGTCTTTTTTGTCTATATCAAGAGGGTCATACCTTCTGACCATGCACCCTTCCCCCAGTTGCCACAGGTAATCTCATTCTATATAGCAGGTTCCTACATGCCCATACACAGGAGGTTTTTAACCCAGAGAGAGGCTTCAGAAGTGCGTTAGGTACCCAGTTACGAGATATGCCGTGAAGGGGCAACTGGGCAGCTATACAAATGGCCATTTCTATACGCTAAATATCTCATTTTTCTTAGATTTTCCTTAGCAGTAATGCAGGTCCATGTTCACACATTCATGGTTTCCATCCTTTAGCATTATCAGAGTGCAAACTGTATTTTTTTGTATGTTATGTCATGTTCAGTTATGCGACTGTTCACACGTCAGGTCGATGAGGCTGAGTGCAGGCAGTCTTTTTTGTCTATATCAAGAGGGTCATACCTTCTGACCGTGCACCCCTCCCCCAGTTGCCACAGGTAATCTCATTCTATATAGCAGGTTCCTACCTGCCCATACACAGGAGGTTTTTAACCCAGAGAGAGGCTTCAGAAGTGCGTTAGGTACCCAGTTACGAGATATGTCGTGAAGGGGCAACTGGGCAGATATACAAATGGCCATTTCTATACGCTAAATATCTCATTTTTCTTAGATTTTCCTTAGCAGTAATGCAGGTCCATGTTCACACATTCATGGTTTCCATACTTTAGCATTATCAGAGTGCAAACTGTATTTTTTTGTATGTTATGTCATGTTCAGTTATGCGACTGTTCACACGTCAGGTCGATGAGGCTGAGTGCAGGCAGTCTTTTTTGTCTATATCAAGAGGGTCATACCTTCTGACCGTGCACCCCTCCCCCAGTTGCCACAGGTAATCTCATTCTATATAGCAGGTTCCTACGTGCCCATACACAGGAGGTTTTTAACCCAGAGAGAGGCTTCAGAATAGCGTTAGGTACCCAGTTACGAGATATGTCGTGAAGGGGCAACTGGGCAGATATACAAATGGCCATTTCTTTACGCTAAATATCTCATTTTTCTTAGATTTTCCTTAGCAGTAATGCAGGTCCATGTTCACACATTCATGGTTTCCATACTTTAGCATTATCAGAGTGCAAACTGTATTTTTTTGTATGTTATGTTATGTCATGTTCAGTTATGCGACTGTTCACACGTCAGGTCGATGAGGCTGAGTGCAGGCAGTCTTTTTTGTCTATATCAAGAGGGTCATACCTTCTGACCATGCACCCTTCCCCCAGTTGCCACAGGTAATCTCATTCTATATAGCAGGTTCCTACATGCCCATACACAGGAGGTTTTTAACCCAGAGAGAGGCTTCAGAAGTGCGTTAGGTACCCAGTTACGAGATATGCCGTGAAGGGGCAACTGGGCAGCTATACAAATGGCCATTTCTATACGCTAAATATCTCATTTTCCTTAGATTTTCCTTAGCAGTAATGCAGGTCCATGTTCACACATTCATGGTTTCCATCCTTTAGCATTATCAGAGTGCAAACTGTATTTTTTTGTATGTTATGTCATGTTCAGTTATGCGACTGTTCACACGTCAGGTCGGTGAGGCTGAGTGCAGGCAGTCTTTTTTGTCTATATCAAGAGGGTCATACCTTCTGACCGTGCACCCCTCCCCCAGTTGCCACAGGTAATCTCATTCTATATAGCAGGTTCCTACCTGCCCATACACAGGAGGTTTTTAACCCAGAGAGAGGCTTCAGAAGTGCGTTAGGTACCCAGTTACGAGATATGTCGTGAAGGGGCAACTGGGCAGATATACAAATGGCCATTTCTATACGCTAAATATCTCATTTTTCTTAGATTTTCCTTAGCAGTAATGCAGGTCCATGTTCACACATTCATGGTTTCCATACTTTAGCATTATCAGAGTGCAAACTGTATTTTTTTGTATGTTATGTCATGTTCAGTTATGCGACTGTTCACACGTCAGGTCAATGAGGCTGAGTGCAGGCAGTCTTTTTTGTCTATATCAAGAGGGTCATACCTTCTGACCGTGCACCCCTCCCCCAGTTGCCACAGGTAATCTCATTCTATATAGCAGGTTCCTACGTGCCCATACACAGGAGGTTTTTAACCCAGAGAGAGGCTTCAGAATAGCGTTAGGTACCCAGTTACGAGATATGTCGTGAAGGGGCAACTTGTCAGATATACAAATGGCCATTTCTATACGCTAAATATCTCAATTTTCTTAGATTTTCCTTAGCAGTAATGCAGGTCCATGTTCACACATTCATGGTTTCCATCCTTTAGCATTATCAGAGTGCAAACTGTATTTTTTTGTATGTTATGTTATGTCATGTTCAGTTATGCGACTGTTCACACGTCAGGTCGATGAGGCTGAGTGCAGGCAGTCTTTTTTGTCTATATCAAGAGGGTCATACCTTCTGACCATGCACCCTTCCCCCAGTTGCCACAGGTAATCTCATTCTATATAGCAGGTTCCTACATGCCCATACACAGGAGGTTTTTAACCCAGAGAGAGGCTTCAGAAGTGCGTTAGGTACCCAGTTACGAGATATGCCGTGAAGGGGCAACTGGGCAGCTATACAAATGGCCATTTCTATACGCTAAATATCTCATTTTTCTTAGATTTTCCTTAGCAGTAATGCAGGTCCATGTTCACACATTCATGGTTTCCATCCTTTAGCATTATCAGAGTGCAAACTGTATTTTTTTGTATGTTATGTCATGTTCAGTTATGCGACTGTTCACACGTCAGGTCGATGAGGCTGAGTGCAGGCAGTCTTTTTTGTCTATATCAAGAGGGTCATACCTTCTGACCGTGCACCCCTCCCCCAGTTGCCACAGGTAATCTCATTCTATATAGCAGGTTCCTACCTGCCCATACACAGGAGGTTTTTAACCCAGAGAGAGGCTTCAGAAGTGCGTTAGGTACCCAGTTACGAGATATGTCGTGAAGGGGCAACTGGGCAGATATACAAATGGCCATTTCTATACGCTAAATATCTCATTTTTCTTAGATTTTCCTTAGCAGTAATGCAGGTCCATGTTCACACATTCATGGTTTCCATACTTTAGCATTATCAGAGTGCAAACTGTATTTTTTTGTATGTTATGTCATGTTCAGTTATGCGACTGTTCACACGTCAGGTCGATGAGGCTGAGTGCAGGCAGTCTTTTTTGTCTATATCAAGAGGGTCATACCTTCTGACCGTGCACCCCTCCCCCAGTTGCCACAGGTAATCTCATTCTATATAGCAGGTTCCTACGTGCCCATACACAGGAGGTTTTTAACCCAGAGAGAGGCTTCAGAATAGCGTTAGGTACCCAGTTACGAGATATGTCGTGAAGGGGCAACTGGGCAGATATACAAATGGCCATTTCTTTACGCTAAATATCTCATTTTTCTTAGATTTTCCTTAGCAGTAATGCAGGTCCATGTTCACACATTCATGGTTTCCATACTTTAGCATTATCAGAGTGCAAACTGTATTTTTTTGTATGTTGTGTCATGTTCAGTTATGCGACTGTTCACACGTCAGGTCGATGAGGCTGAGTGCAGGCAGTCTTTTTTGTCTATATCAAGAGGGTCATACCTTCTGACCGTGCACCCCTCCCCCAGTTGCCACAGGTAATCTCATTCTATATAGCAGGTTCCTACGTGCCCATACACAGGAGGTTTTTAACCCAGAGAGAGGCTTCAGAATAGCGTTAGGTACCCAGTTACGAGAGATGTCGTGAAGGGGCAACTGGGCAGATATACAAATGGCCATTTCTTTACGCTAAATATCTCATTTTTCTTAGATTTTCCTTAGCAGTAATGCAGGTCCATGTTCACACATTCATGGTTTCCATACTTTAGCATTATCAGAGTGCAAACTGTATTTTTTTTGTATGTTATGTCATGTTCAGTTATGCGACTGTTCACACGTCAGGTCGATGAGGCTGAGTGCAGGCAGTCTTTTTTGTCTATATCAAGAGGGTCATACCTTCTGACCGTGCACCCCTCCCCCAGTTGCCACAGGTAATCTCATTCTATATAGCAGGTTCCTACGTGCCCATACACAGGAGGTTTTTAACCCAGAGAGAGGCTTCAGAATAGCGTTAGGTACCCAGTTACGAGATATGTCGTGAAGGGGCAACTGGGCAGATATACAAATGGCCATTTCTTTACGCTAAATATCTCATTTTTCTTAGATTTTCCTTAGCAGTAATGCAGGTCCATGTTCACACATTCATGGTTTCCATACTTTAGCATTATCAGAGTGCAAACTGTATTTTTTTGTATGTTGTGTCATGTTCAGTTATGCGACTGTTCACACGTCAGGTCGATGAGGCTGAGTGCAGGCAGTCTTTTTTGTCTATATCAAGAGGGTCATACCTTCTGACCGTGCACCCCTCCCCCAGTTGCCACAGGTAATCTCATTCTATATAGCAGGTTCCTACGTGCCCATACACAGGAGGTTTTTAACCCAGAGAGAGGCTTCAGAATAGCGTTAGGTACCCAGTTACGAGAGATGTCGTGAAGGGGCAACTGGGCAGATATACAAATGGCCATTTCTTTACGCTAAATATCTCATTTTTCTTAGATTTTCCTTAGCAGTAATGCAGGTCCATGTTCACACATTCATGGTTTCCATACTTTAGCATTATCAGAGTGCAAACTGTATTTTTTTTGTATGTTATGTCATGTTCAGTTATGCGACTGTTCACACGTCAGGTCGATGAGGCTGAGTGCAGGCAGTCTTTTTTGTCTATATCAAGAGGGTCATACCTTCTGACCGTGAACCCCTCCCCCAGTTGCCACAGGTAATCTCATTCTATATAGCAGGTTCCTACGTGCCCATACACAGGAGGTTTTTAACCCAGAGAGAGGCTTCAGAATAGCGTTAGGTACCCAGTTACGAGATATGCCGTGAAGGGGCAACTGGGCAGATATACAAATGGCCATTTCTATACGCTAAATATCTAATTTTTCTTAGATTTTCCTTAGCAGTAATGCAGGTCCATGTTCACACATTCATGGTTTCCATACTTTAGCATTATCAGAGTGCAAACTGTATTTTTTTGTATGTTATGTCATGTTCAGTTATGCGACTGTTCAAACATCAGGTCGATGAGGCTGAGTGCAGGCAGTCTTTTTTGTCTATATCAAGAGGGTCATACCTTCTGACCGTGCACCCCTCCCCCAGTTGCCACAGGTAATCTTATTCTATATAGCAGGTTCCTACATGCCCATACACAGGAGGTTTTTAACCCAGAGAGAGGCTTCAGAATTGCGTTAGGTACCCAGTTACGAGATATGTCGTGAAGGGGCAACTGAGCAGATATACAAATGGCCATTTCTATACGCTAAATATCTCAATTTTCTTAGATTTTCCTTAGCAGTAATGCAGGTCCATGTTCACACATTCATGGTTTCCATCCTTTAGCATTATCAGAGTGCAAACTGTATTTTTTTGTATGTTATGTTATGTCATGTTCAGTTATGCGACTGTTCACACGTCAGGTCGATGAGGCTGAGTGCAGGCAGTCTTTTTTGTCTATATCAAGAGGGTCATACCTTCTGACCGTGCACCCCTCCCCCAGTTGCCACAGGTAATCTCATTCTATATAGCAGGTTCCTACGTGCCCATACACAGGAGGTTTTTAACCCAGAGAGAGGCTTCAGAATAGCGTTAGGTACCCAGTTACGAGATATGCCGTGAAGGGGCAACTGGGCAGATATACAAATGGCCATTTCTATACGCTAAATATCTCATTTTTCTTAGATTTTCCTTAGCAGTAATGCAGGTCCATTTTCACACATTCATGGTTTCCATCCTTTAGCATTATCAGAATGCAAACTGTATTTTTTTGTATGTTATGTCATGTTCAGTTATGCGACTGTTCACACGTCAGGTCGATGAGGCTGAGTGCAGGCAGTCTTTTTTGTCTATATCAAGAGGGTCATACCTTCTGACCGTGCACCCCTCCCCCAGTTGCCACAGGTAATCTCATTCTATATAGCAGGTTCCTACGTGCCCATACACAAGAGGTTTTTAACCCAGAGAGAGGCTTCAGAATAGCGTTAGGTACCCAGTTACGAGATATGCCGTGAAGGGGCAACTGGGCAGATATACAAATGGCCATTTCTATACGCTAAATATCTCATTTTTCTTAGATTTTCCTTAGCAGTAATGCAGGTCCATGTTCACACATTCATGGTTTCCATCCTTTAGCATTATCAGAGTGCAAACTGTATTTTTTTGTATGTTATGTCATGTTCAGTTATGCGACTGTTCACACGTCAGGTCGATGAGGCTGAGTGCAGGCAGTCTTTTTTGTCTATATCAAGAGGGTCATACCTTCTGACCGTGCACCCCTCCCCCAGTTGCCACAGGTAATCTCATTCTATATAGCAGGTTCCTACATGCCCATACACAGGAGGTTTTTAACCCAGAGAGAGGCTTCAGAAGTGCGTTAGGTACCCAGTTACGAGATATGTCGTGAAGGGGCAACTGGGCAGATATACAAATGGCCATTTCTATACGCTAAATATCTCATTTTTCTTAGATTTTCCTTAGCAGTAATGCAGGTCCATGTTCACACATTCATGGTTTCCATACTTTAGCATTATCAGAGTGCAAACTGTATTTTTTTGTATGTTATGTCATGTTCAGTTATGCGACTGTTCACACGTCAGGTCAATGAGGCTGAGTGCAGGCAGTCTTTTTTGTCTATATCAAGAGGGTCATACCTTCTGACCGTGCACCCCTCCCCCAGTTGCCACAGGTAATCTCATTCTATATAGCAGGTTCCTACGTGCCCATACACAGGAGGTTTTTAACCCAGAGAGAGGCTTCAGAATAGCGTTAGGTACCCAGTTACGAGATATGTCGTGAAGGGGCAACTTGTCAGATATACAAATGGCCATTTCTATACGCTAAATATCTCAATTTTCTTAGATTTTCCTTAGCAGTAATGCAGGTCCATGTTCACACATTCATGGTTTCCATCCTTTAGCATTATCAGAGTGCAAACTGTATTTTTTTGTATGTTATGTTATGTCATGTTCAGTTATGCGACTGTTCACACGTCAGGTCGATGAGGCTGAGTGCAGGCAGTCTTTTTTGACTATATCAAGAGGGTCATACCTTCTGACCATGCACCCTTCCCCCAGTTGCCACAGGTAATCTCATTCTATATAGCAGGTTCCTACATGCCCATACACAGGAGGTTTTTAACCCAGGGAGAGGCTTCAGAAGTGCGTTAGGTACCCAGTTACGAGATATGCCGTGAAGGGGCAACTGGGCAGCTATACAAATGGCTATTTCTATACGCTAAATATCTCATTTTTCTTAGATTTTCCTTAGCAGTAATGCAGGTCCATGTTCACACATTCATGGTTTCCATCCTTTAGCATTATCAGAGTGCAAACTGTATTTTTTTGTATGTTATGTCATGTTCAGTTATGCGACTGTTCACACGTCAGGTCGATGAGGCTGAGTGCAGGCAGTCTTTTTTTGTCTATATCAAGAGGGTCATACCTTCTGACCGTGCACCCCTCCCCCAGTTGCCACAGGTAATCTCATTCTATATAGCAGGTTCCTACCTGCCCATACACAGGAGGTTTTTAACCCAGAGAGAGGCTTCAGAAGTGCGTTAGGTACCCAGTTACGAGATATGTCGTGAAGGGGCAACTGGGCAGATATACAAATGGCCATTTCTATACTCTAAATATCTCATTTTTCTTAGATTTTCCTTAGCAGTAATGCAGGTCCATGTTCACACATTCATGGTTTCCATACTTTAGCATTATCAGAGTGCAAACTGTATTTTTTTGTATGTTATGTCATGTTCAGTTATGCGACTGTTCACACGTCAGGTCGATGAGGCTGAGTGCAGGCAGTCTTTTTTGTCTATATCAAGAGGGTCATACCTTCTGACCGTGCACCCCTCCCCCAGTTGCCACAGGTAATCTCATTCTATATAGCAGGTTCCTACGTGCCCATACACAGGAGGTTTTTAACCCAGAGAGAGGCTTCAGAATAGCGTTAGGTACCCAGTTACGAGAGATGTCGTGAAGGGGCAACTGGGCAGATATACAAATGGCCATTTCTTTACGCTAAATATCTCATTTTTCTTAGATTTTCCTTAGCAGTAATGCAGGTCCATGTTCACACATTCATGGTTTCCATACTTTAGCATTATCAGAGTGCAAACTGTATTTTTTTTGTATGTTATGTCATGTTCAGTTATGCGACTGTTCACACGTCAGGTCGATGAGGCTGAGTGCAGGCAGTCTTTTTTGTCTATATCAAGAGGGTCATACCTTCTGACCGTGAACCCCTCCCCCAGTTGCCACAGGTAATCTCATTCTATATAGCAGGTTCCTACGTGCCCATACACAGGAGGTTTTTAACCCAGAGAGAGGCTTCAGAATAGCGTTAGGTACCCAGTTACGAGATATGTCGTGAAGGGGCAACTGGGCAGATATACAAATGGCCATTTCTATACACTAAATATCTCATTTTTCTTAGATTTTCCTTAGCAGTAATGCAGGTCCATGTTCACACATTCATGGTTTCCATACTTTAGCATTATCAGAGTGCAAACTGTATTTTTTTGTATGTTATGTCATGTTCAGTTATGCGACTGTTCACACGTCAGGTCGATGAGGCTGAGTGCAGGCAGTCTTTTTTGTCTATATCAAGAGGGTCATACCTTCTGACCGTGCACCCCTCCCCCAGTTGCCACAGGTAATCTGATTCTATATAGCAGGTTCCTACGTGCCCATACACAGGAGGTTTTTAACCCAGAGAGAGGCTTCAGAATAGCGTTAGTTACCCAGTTACGAGATATGCCGTGAAGGGGCAACTGGGCAGATATACAAATGGCCATTTCTATACGCTAAATATCTCATTTTTCTTAGATTTTCCTTAGCAGTAATGCAGGTCCATTTTCACACATTCATGGTTTCCATCCTTTAGCATTATCAGAGTGCAAACTGTATTTTTTTGTATGTTATGTCATGTTCAGTTATGCGACTGTTCACACGTCAGGTCAATGAGGCTGAGTGCAGGCAGTCTTTTTTGTCTATATCAAGAGGGTCATACCTTCTGACCGTGCACCCCTCCCCCAGTTGCCACAGGTAATCTTATTCTATATAGCAGGTTCCTACATGCCCATACACAGGAGGTTTTTAACCCAGAGAGAGGCTTCAGAATTGCGTTAGGTACCCAGTTACGAGATATGTCGTGAAGGGGCAACTGGGCAGATATACAAATGGCCATTTCTATACGCTAAATATCTCAATTTTCTTAGATTTTCCTTAGCAGTAATGCAGGTCCATGTTCACACATTCATGGTTTCCATCCTTTAGCATTATCAGAGTGCAAACTGTATTTTTTTGTATGTTATGTTATGTCATGTTCAGTTATGCGACTGTTCACACGTCAGGTCGATGAGGCTGAGTGCAGGCAGTCTTTTTTGTCTATATCAAGAGGGTCATACCTTCTGACCGTGCACCCCTCCCCCAGTTGCCACAGGTAATCTCATTCTATATAGCAGGTTCCTACGTGCCCATACACAAGAGGTTTTTAACCCAGAGAGAGGCTTCAGAATAGCGTTAGGTACCCAGTTACGAGATATGCCGTGAAGGGGCAACTGGGCAGATATACAAATGGCCATTTCTATACGCTAAATATCTCATTTTTCTTAGATTTTCCTTAGCAGTAATGCAGGTCCATGTTCACACATTCATGGTTTCCATCCTTTAGCATTATCAGAGTGCAAACTGTATTTTTTTGTATGTTATGTCATGTTCAGTTATGCGACTGTTCACACGTCAGGTCGATGAGGCTGAGTGCAGGCAGTCTTTTTTGTCTATATCAAGAGGGTCATACCTTCTGACCGTGCACCCCTCCCCCAGTTGCCACAGGTAATCTCATTCTATATAGCAGGTTCCTACATGCCCATACACAGGAGGTTTTTAACCCAGAGAGAGGCTTCAGAAGTGCGTTAGGTACCCAGTTACGAGATATGTCGTGAAGGGGCAACTGGGCAGATATACAAATGGCCATTTCTATACGCTAAATATCTCATTTTTCTTAGATTTTCCTTAGCAGTAATGCAGGTCCATGTTCACACATTCATGGTTTCCATACTTTAGCATTATCAGAGTGCAAACTGTATTTTTTTGTATGTTATGTCATGTTCAGTTATGCGACTGTTCACACGTCAGGTCAATGAGGCTGAGTGCAGGCAGTCTTTTTTGTCTATATCAAGAGGGTCATACCTTCTGACCGTGCACCCCTCCCCCAGTTGCCACAGGTAATCTCATTCTATATAGCAGGTTCCTACGTGCCCATACACAGGAGGTTTTTAACCCAGAGAGAGGCTTCAGAATAGCGTTAGGTACCCAGTTACGAGATATGTCGTGAAGGGGCAACTTGTCAGATATACAAATGGCCATTTCTATACGCTAAATATCTCAATTTTCTTAGATTTTCCTTAGCAGTAATGCAGGTCCATGTTCACACATTCATGGTTTCCATCCTTTAGCATTATCAGAGTGCAAACTGTATTTTTTTGTATGTTATGTTATGTCATGTTCAGTTATGCGACTGTTCACACGTCAGGTCGATGAGGCTGAGTGCAGGCAGTCTTTTTTGTCTATATCAAGAGGGTCATACCTTCTGACCGTGCACCCTTCCCCCAGTTGCCACAGGTAATCTCATTCTATATAGCAGGTTCCTACATGCCCATACACAGGAGGTTTTTAACCCAGAGAGAGGCTTCAGAAGTGCGTTAGGTACCCAGTTACGAGATATGCCGTGAAGGGGCAACTGGGCAGCTATACAAATGGCCATTTCTATACGCTAAATATCTCATTTTTCTTAGATTTTCCTTAGCAGTAATGCAGGTCCATGTTCACACATTCATGGTTTCCATCCTTTAGCATTATCAGAGTGCAAACTGTATTTTTTTGTATGTTATGTCATGTTCAGTTATGCGACTGTTCACACGTCAGGTCGGTGAGGCTGAGTGCAGGCAGTCTTTTTTGTCTATATCAAGAGGGTCATACCTTCTGACCGTGCACCCCTCCCCCAGTTGCCACAGGTAATCTCATTCTATATAGCAGGTTCCTACATGCCCATACACAGGAGGTTTTTAACCCAGAGAGAGGCTTCAGAAGTGCGTTAGGTACCCAGTTACGAGATATGTCGTGAAGGGGCAACTGGGCAGATATACAAATGGCCATTTCTATACGCTAAATATCTCATTTTTCTTAGATTTTCCTTAGCAGTAATGCAGGTCCATGTTCACACATTCATGGTTTCCATACTTTAGCATTATCAGAGTGCAAACTGTATTTTTTTGTATGTTATGTCATGTTCAGTTATGCGACTGTTCACACGTCAGGTCAATGAGGCTGAGTGCAGGCAGTCTTTTTTGTCTATATCAAGAGGGTCATACCTTCTGACCGTGCACCCCTCCCCCAGTTGCCACAGGTAATCTCATTCTATATAGCAGGTTCCTACGTGCCCATACACAGGAGGTTTTTAACCCAGAGAGAGGCTTCAGAATAGCGTTAGGTACCCAGTTACGAGATATGTCGTGAAGGGGCAACTTGTCAGATATACAAATGGCCATTTCTATACGCTAAATATCTCAATTTTCTTAGATTTTCCTTAGCAGTAATGCAGGTCCATGTTCACACATTCATGGTTTCCATCCTTTAGCATTATCAGAGTGCAAACTGTATTTTTTTGTATGTTATGTTATGTCATGTTCAGTTATGCGACTGTTCACACGTCAGGTCGATGAGGCTGAGTGCAGGCAGTCTTTTTTGTCTATATCAAGAGGGTCATACCTTTTGACCGTGCACCCTTCCCCCAGTTGCCACAGGTAATCTCATTCTATATAGCAGGTTCCTACATGCCCATACACAGGAGGTTTTTAACCCAGAGAGAGGCTTCAGAAGTGCGTTAGGTACCCAGTTACGAGATATGCCGTGAAGGGGCAACTGGGCAGCTATACAAATGGCCATTTCTATACGCTAAATATCTCATTTTTCTTAGATTTTCCTTAGCAGTAATGCAGGTCCATGTTCACACATTCATGGTTTCCATCCTTTAGCATTATCAGAGTGCAAACTGTATTTTTTTGTATGTTATGTCATGTTCAGTTATGCGACTGTTCACACGTCAGGTCGGTGAGGCTGAGTGCAGGCAGTCTTTTTTGTCTATATCAAGAGGGTCATACCTTCTGACCGTGCACCCCTCCCCCAGTTGCCACAGGTAATCTCATTCTATATAGCAGGTTCCTACCTGCCCATACACAGGAGGTTTTTAACCCAGAGAGAGGCTTCAGAAGTGCGTTAGGTACCCAGTTACGAGATATGTCGTGAAGGGGCAACTGGGCAGATATACAAATGGCCATTTCTATACGCTAAATATCTCATTTTTCTTAGATTTTCCTTAGCAGTAATGCAGGTCCATGTTCACACATTCATGGTTTCCATACTTTAGCATTATCAGAGTGCAAACTGTATTTTTTTGTATGTTATGTCATGTTCAGTTATGCGACTGTTCACACGTCAGGTCAATGAGGCTGAGTGCAGGCAGTCTTTTTTGTCTATATCAAGAGGGTCATACCTTCTGACCGTGCACCCCTCCCCCAGTTGCCACAGGTAATCTCATTCTATATAGCAGGTTCCTACGTGCCCATACACAGGAGGTTTTTAACCCAGAGAGAGGCTTCAGAATAGCGTTAGGTACCCAGTTACGAGATATGTCGTGAAGGGGCAACTTGTCAGATATACAAATGGCCATTTCTATACGCTAAATATCTCAATTTTCTTAGATTTTCCATAGCAGTAATGCAGGTCCATGTTCACACATTCATGGTTTCCATCCTTTAGCATTATCAGAGTGCAAACTGTATTTTTTTGTATGTTATGTTATGTCATGTTCAGTTATGCGACTGTTCACACGTCAGGTCGATGAGGCTGAGTGCAGGCAGTCTTTTTTGTCTATATCAAGAGGGTCATACCTTCTGACCATGCACCCTTCCCCCAGTTGCCACAGGTAATCTCATTCTATATAGCAGGTTCCTACATGCCCATACACAGGAGGTTTTTAACCCAGAGAGAGGCTTCAGAAGTGCGTTAGGTACCCAGTTACGAGATATGCCGTGAAGGGGCAACTGGGCAGCTATACAAATGGCCATTTCTATACGCTAAATATCTCATTTTTCTTAGATTTTCCTTAGCAGTAATGCAGGTCCATGTTCACACATTCATGGTTTCCATCCTTTAGCATTATCAGAGTGCAAACTGTATTTTTTTGTATGTTATGTCATGTTCAGTTATGCGACTGTTCACATGTCAGGTCGATGAGGCTGAGTGCAGGCAGTCTTTTTTGTCTATATCAAGAGGGTCATACCTTCTGACCGTGCACCCCTCCCCCAGTTGCCACAGGTAATCTCATTCTATATAGCAGGTTCCTACCTGCCCATACACAGGAGGTTTTTAACCCAGAGAGAGGCTTCAGAAGTGCGTTAGGTACCCAGTTACGAGATATGTCGTGAAGGGGCAACTGGGCAGATATACAAATGGCCATTTCTATACGCTAAATATCTCATTTTTCTTAGATTTTCCTTAGCAGTAATGCAGGTCCATGTTCACACATTCATGGTTTCCATACTTTAGCATTATCAGAGTGCAAACTGTATTTTTTTGTATGTTATGTTATGTCATGTTCAGTTATGCGACTGTTCACACGTCAGGTCGATGAGGCTGAGTGCAGGCAGTCTTTTTTGTCTATATCAAGAGGGTCATACCTTCTGACCGTGCACCCCTCCCCCAGTTGCCACAGGTAATCTCATTCTATATAGCAGGTTCCTACGTGCCCATACACAAGAGGTTTTTAACCCAGAGAGAGGCTTCAGAATAGCGTTAGGTACCCAGTTACGAGATATGCCGTGAAGGGGCAACTGGGCAGATATACAAATGGCCATTTCTATACGCTAAATATCTCATTTTTCTTAGATTTTCCTTAGCAGTAATGCAGGTCCATGTTCACACATTCATGGTTTCCATCCTTTAGCATTATCAGAGTGCAAACTGTATTTTTTTGTATGTTATGTCATGTTCAGTTATGCGACTGTTCACACGTCAGGTCGATGAGGCTGAGTGCAGGCAGTCTTTTTTGTCTATATCAAGAGGGTCATACCTTCTGACCGTGCACCCCTCCCCCAGTTGCCACAGGTAATCTCATTCTATATAGCAGGTTCCTACATGCCCATACACAGGAGGTTTTTAACCCAGAGAGAGGCTTCAGAAGTGCGTTAGGTACCCAGTTACGAGATATGTCGTGAAGGGGCAACTGGGCAGATATACAAATGGCCATTTCTATACGCTAAATATCTCATTTTTCTTAGATTTTCCTTAGCAGTAATGCAGGTCCATGTTCACACATTCATGGTTTCCATACTTTAGCATTATCAGAGTGCAAACTGTATTTTTTTGTATGTTATGTCATGTTCAGTTATGCGACTGTTCACACGTCAGGTCAATGAGGCTGAGTGCAGGCAGTCTTTTTTGTCTATATCAAGAGGGTCATACCTTCTGACCGTGCACCCCTCCCCCAGTTGCCACAGGTAATCTCATTCTATATAGCAGGTTCCTACGTGCCCATACACAGGAGGTTTTTAACCCAGAGAGAGGCTTCAGAATAGCGTTAGGTACCCAGTTACGAGATATGTCGTGAAGGGGCAACTTGTCAGATATACAAATGGCCATTTCTATACGCTAAATATCTCAATTTTCTTAGATTTTCCTTAGCAGTAATGCAGGTCCATGTTCACACATTCATGGTTTCCATCCTTTAGCATTATCAGAGTGCAAACTGTATTTTTTTGTATGTTATGTTATGTCATGTTCAGTTATGCGACTGTTCACACGTCAGGTCGATGAGGCTGAGTGCAGGCAGTCTTTTTTGACTATATCAAGAGGGTCATACCTTCTGACCATGCACCCTTCCCCCAGTTGCCACAGGTAATCTCATTCTATATAGCAGGTTCCTACATGCCCATACACAGGAGGTTTTTAACCCAGAGAGAGGCTTCAGAAGTGCGTTAGGTACCCAGTTACGAGATATGCCGTGAAGGGGCAACTGGGCAGCTATACAAATGGCCATTTCTATACGCTAAATATCTCATTTTTCTTAGATTTTCCTTAGCAGTAATGCAGGTCCATGTTCACACATTCATGGTTTCCATCCTTTAGCATTATCAGAGTGCAAACTGTATTTTTTTGTATGTTATGTCATGTTCAGTTATGCGACTGTTCACACGTCAGGTCGATGAGGCTGAGTGCAGGCAGTCTTTTTTGTCTATATCAAGAGGGTCATACCTTCTGACCGTGCACCCCTCCCCCAGTTGCCACAGGTAATCTCATTCTATATAGCAGGTTCCTACCTGCCCATACACAGGAGGTTTTTAACCCAGAGAGAGGCTTCAGAAGTGCGTTAGGTACCCAGTTACGAGATATGTCGTGAAGGGGCAACTGGGCAGATATACAAATGGCCATTTCTATACTCTAAATATCTCATTTTTCTTAGATTTTCCTTAGCAGTAATGCAGGTCCATGTTCACACATTCATGGTTTCCATACTTTAGCATTATCAGAGTGCAAACTGTATTTTTTTGTATGTTATGTCATGTTCAGTTATGCGACTGTTCACACGTCAGGTCGATGAGGCTGAGTGCAGGCAGTCTTTTTTGTCTATATCAAGAGGGTCATACCTTCTGACCGTGCACCCCTCCCCCAGTTGCCACAGGTAATCTCATTCTATATAGCAGGTTCCTACGTGCCCATACACAGGAGGTTTTTAACCCAGAGAGAGGCTTCAGAATAGCGTTAGGTACCCAGTTACGAGATATGTCGTGAAGGGGCAACTGGGCAGATATACAAATGGCCATTTCTTTACGCTAAATATCTCATTTTTCTTAGATTTTCCTTAGCAGTAATGCAGGTCCATGTTCACACATTCATGGTTTCCATACTTTAGCATTATCAGAGTGCAAACTGTATTTTTTTGTATGTTGTGTCATGTTCAGTTATGCGACTGTTCACACGTCAGGTCGATGAGGCTGAGTGCAGGCAGTCTTTTTTGTCTATATCAAGAGGGTCATACCTTCTGACCGTGCACCCCTCCCCCAGTTGCCACAGGTAATCTCATTCTATATAGCAGGTTCCTACGTGCCCATACACAGGAGGTTTTTAACCCAGAGAGAGGCTTCAGAATAGCGTTAGGTACCCAGTTACGAGAGATGTCGTGAAGGGGCAACTGGGCAGATATACAAATGGCCATTTCTTTACGCTAAATATCTCATTTTTCTTAGATTTTCCTTAGCAGTAATGCAGGTCCATGTTCACACATTCATGGTTTCCATACTTTAGCATTATCAGAGTGCAAACTGTATTTTTTTTGTATGTTATGTCATGTTCAGTTATGCGACTGTTCACACGTCAGGTCGATGAGGCTGAGTGCAGGCAGTCTTTTTTGTCTATATCAAGAGGGTCATACCTTCTGACCGTGAACCCCTCCCCCAGTTGCCACAGGTAATCTCATTCTATATAGCAGGTTCCTACGTGCCCATACACAGGAGGTTTTTAACCCAGAGAGAGGCTTCAGAATAGCGTTAGGTACCCAGTTACGAGATATGTCGTGAAGGGGCAACTGGGCAGATATACAAATGGCCATTTCTATACACTAAATATCTCATTTTTCTTAGATTTTCCTTAGCAGTAATGCAGGTCCATGTTCACACATTCATGGTTTCCATACTTTAGCATTATCAGAGTGCAAACTGTATTTTTTTGTATGTTATGTCATGTTCAGTTATGCGACTGTTCACACGTCAGGTCGATGAGGCTGAGTGCAGGCAGTCTTTTTTGTCTATATCAAGAGGGTCATACCTTCTGACCGTGCACCCCTCCCCCAGTTGCCACAGGTAATCTGATTCTATATAGCAGGTTCCTACGTGCCCATACACAGGAGGTTTTTAACCCAGAGAGAGGCTTCAGAATAGCGTTAGTTACCCAGTTACGAGATATGCCGTGAAGGGGCAACTGGGCAGATATACAAATGGCCATTTCTATACGCTAAATATCTCATTTTTCTTAGATTTTCCTTAGCAGTAATGCAGGTCCATTTTCACACATTCATGGTTTCCATCCTTTAGCATTATCAGAGTGCAAACTGTATTTTTTTGTATGTTATGTCATGTTCAGTTATGCGACTGTTCACACGTCAGGTCAATGAGGCTGAGTGCAGGCAGTCTTTTTTGTCTATATCAAGAGGGTCATACCTTCTGACCGTGCACCCCTCCCCCAGTTGCCACAGGTAATCTTATTCTATATAGCAGGTTCCTACATGCCCATACACAGGAGGTTTTTAACCCAGAGAGAGGCTTCAGAATTGCGTTAGGTACCCAGTTACGAGATATGTCGTGAAGGGGCAACTGGGCAGATATACAAATGGCCATTTCTATACGCTAAATATCTCAATTTTCTTAGATTTTCCTTAGCAGTAATGCAGGTCCATGTTCACACATTCATGGTTTCCATCCTTTAGCATTATCAGAGTGCAAACTGTATTTTTTTGTATGTTATGTTATGTCATGTTCAGTTATGCGACTGTTCACACGTCAGGTCGATGAGGCTGAGTGCAGCCAGTCTTTTTTGTCTATATCAAGAGGGTCATACCTTCTGACCGTGAACCCCTCCCCCAGTTGCCACAGGTAATCTCATTCTATATAGCAGGTTCCTACGTGCCCATACACAAGAGGTTTTTAACCCAGAGAGAGGCTTCAGAATAGCGTTAGGTACCCAGTTACGAGATATGCCGTGAAGGGGCAACTGGGCAGATATACAAATGGCCATTTCTATACGCTAAATATCTCATTTTTCTTAGATTTTCCTTAGCAGTAATGCAGGTCCATGTTCACACATTCATGGTTTCCATCCTTTAGCATTATCAGAGTGCAAACTGTATTTTTTTGTATGTTATGTCATGTTCAGTTATGCGACTGTTCACACGTCAGGTCGATGAGGCTGAGTGCAGGCAGTCTTTTTTGTCTATATCAAGAGGGTCATACCTTCTGACCGTGCACCCCTCCCCCAGTTGCCACAGGTAATCTTATTCTATATAGCAGGTTCCTACATGCCCATACACAGGAGGTTTTTAACCCAGAGAGAGGCTTCAGAATTGCGTTAGGTACCCAGTTACGAGATATGTCGTGAAGGGGCAACTGGGCAGATATACAAATGGCCATTTCTATACGCTAAATATCTCAATTTTCTTAGATTTTCCTTAGCAGTAATGCAGGTCCATGTTCACACATTCATGGTTTCCATCCTTTAGCATTATCAGAGTGCAAACTGTATTTTTTTGTATGTTATGTTATGTCATGTTCAGTTATGCGACTGTTCACACGTCAGGTCGATGAGGCTGAGTGCAGGCAGTCTTTTTTGTCTATATCAAGAGGGTCATACCTTCTGACCGTGCACCCCTCCCCCAGTTGCCACAGGTAATCTCATTCTATATAGCAGGTTCCTACGTGCCCATACACAAGAGGTTTTTAACCCAGAGAGAGGCTTCAGAAGTGCGTTAGGTACCCAGTTACGAGATATGTCGTGAAGGGGCAACTGGGCAGATATACAAATGGCCATTTCTATACGCTAAATATCTCATTTTTCTTAGATTTTCCTTAGCAGTAATGTAGGTCCATGTTCACACATTCATGGTTTCCATACTTTAGCATTATCAGAGTGCAAACTGTATTTTTTTGTATGTTATGTCATATTCAGTTATGCGACTGTTCACACGTCAGGTCAATGAGGCTGAGTGCAGGCAGTCTTTTTTGTCTATATCAAGAGGGTCATACCTTCTGACCGTGCACCCCTCCCCCAGTTGCCACAGGTAATCTCATTCTATATAGCAGGTTCCTACGTGCCCATACACAGGAGGTTTTTAACCCAGAGAGAGGCTTCAGAATAGCGTTAGGTACCCAGTTACGAGATATGTCGTGAAGGGGCAACTTGTCAGATATACAAATGGCCATTTCTATACGCTAAATATCTCAATTTTCTTAGATTTTCCTTAGCAGTAATGCAGGTCCATGTTCACACATTCATGGTTTCCATCCTTTAGCATTATCAGAGTGCAAACTGTATTTTTTTGTATGTTATGTTATGTCATGTTCAGTTATGCGACTGTTCACACGTCAGGTCGATGAGGCTGAGTGCAGGCAGTCTTTTTTGTCTATATCAAGAGGGTCATACCTTCTGACCATGCACCCTTCCCCCAGTTGCCACAGGTAATCTCATTCTATATAGCAGGTTCCTACATGCCCATACACAGGAGGTTTTTAACCCAGAGAGAGGCTTCAGAAGTGCGTTAGGTACCCAGTTACGAGATATGCCGTGAAGGGGCAACTGGGCAGCTATACAAATGGCCATTTCTATACGCTAAATATCTCATTTTTCTTAGATTTTCCTTAGCAGTAATGCAGGTCCATGTTCACACATTCATGGTTTCCATCCTTTAGCATTATCAGAGTGCAAACTGTATTTTTTTGTATGTTATGTCATGTTCAGTTATGCGACTGTTCACACGTCAGGTCGATGAGGCTGAGTGCAGGCAGTCTTTTTTGTCTATATCAAGAGGGTCATACCTTCTGACCGTGCACCCCTCCCCCAGTTGCCACAGGTAATCTCATTCTATATAGCAGGTTCTTACCTGCCCATACACAGGAGGTTTTTAACCCAGAGAGAGGCTTCAGAAGTGCGTTAGGTACCCAGTTACGAGATATGTCGTGAAGGGGCAACTGGGCAGATATACAAATGGCCATTTCTATACGCTAAATATCTCATTTTTCTTAGATTTTCCTTAGCAGTAATGCAGGTCCATGTTCACACATTCATGGTTTCCATACTTTAGCATTATCAGAGTGCAAACTGTATTTTTTTGTATGTTATGTCATGTTCAGTTATGCGACTGTTCACACGTCAGGTCAATGAGGCTGAGTGCAGGCAGTCTTTTTTGTCTATATCAAGAGGGTCATACCTTCTGACCGTGCACCCCTCCCCCAGTTGCCACAGGTAATCTCATTCTATATAGCAGGTTCCTACGTGCCCATACACAGGAGGTTTTTAACCCAGAGAGAGGCTTCAGAATAGCGTTAGGTACCCAGTTACGAGATATGTCGTGAAGGGGCAACTTGTCAGATATACAAATGGCCATTTCTATACGCTAAATATCTCAATTTTCTTAGATTTTCCTTAGCAGTAATGCAGGTCCATGTTCACACATTCATGGTTTCCATCCTTTAGCATTATCAGAGTGCAAACTGTATTTTTTTGTATGTTATGTTATGTCATGTTCAGTTATGCGACTGTTCACACGTCAGGTCGATGAGGCTGAGTGCAGGCAGTCTTTTTTGTCTATATCAAGAGGGTCATACCTTCTGACCGTGAACCCCTCCCCCAGTTGCCACAGGTAATCTCATTCTATATAGCAGGTTCCTACGTGCCCATACACAGGAGGTTTTTAACCCAGAGAGAGGCTTCAGAATAGCGTTAGGTACCCAGTTACGAGATATGTCGTGAAGGGGCAACTGGGCAGATATACAAATGGCCATTTCTATACACTAAATATCTCATTTTTCTTAGATTTTCCTTAGCAGTAATGCAGGTCCATGTTCACACATTCATGGTTTCCATACTTTAGCATTATCAGAGTGCAAACTGTATTTTTTTGTATGTTATGTCATGTTCAGTTATGCGACTGTTCACACGTCAGGTCGATGAGGCTGAGTGCAGGCAGTCTTTTTTGTCTATATCAAGAGGGTCATACCTTCTGACCGTGCACCCCTCCCCCAGTTGCCACAGGTAATCTTATTCTATATAGCAGGTTCCTACATGCCCATACACAGGAGGTTTTTAACCCAGAGAGAGGCTTCAGAATTGCGTTAGGTACCCAGTTACGAGATATGTCGTGAAGGGGCAACTGGGCAGATATACAAATGGCCATTTCTATACGCTAAATATCTCAATTTTCTTAGATTTTCCTTAGCAGTAATGCAGGTCCATGTTCACACATTCATGGTTTCCATCCTTTAGCATTATCAGAGTGCAAACTGTATTTTTTTGTATGTTATGTTATGTCATGTTCAGTTATGCGACTGTTCACACGTCAGGTCGATGAGGCTGAGTGCAGGCAGTCTTTTTTGTCTATATCAAGAGGGTCATACCTTCTGACCGTGCACCCCTCCCCCAGTTGCCACAGGTAATCTCATTCTATATAGCAGGTTCCTACGTGCCCATACACAAGAGGTTTTTAACCCAGAGAGAGGCTTCAGAAGTGCGTTAGGTACCCAGTTACGAGATATGTCGTGAAGGGGCAACTGGGCAGATATACAAATGGCCATTTCTATACGCTAAATATCTCATTTTTCTTAGATTTTCCTTAGCAGTAATGCAGGTCCATGTTCACACATTCATGGTTTCCATACTTTAGCATTATCAGAGTGCAAACTGTATTTTTTTGTATGTTATGTCATATTCAGTTATGCGACTGTTCACACGTCAGGTCAATGAGGCTGAGTGCAGGCAGTCTTTTTTGTCTATATCAAGAGGGTCATACCTTCTGACCGTGCACCCCTCCCCCAGTTGCCACAGGTAATCTCATTCTATATAGCAGGTTCCTACGTGCCCATACACAGGAGGTTTTTAACCCAGAGAGAGGCTTCAGAATAGCGTTAGGTACCCAGTTACGAGATATGTCGTGAAGGGGCAACTTGTCAGATATACAAATGGCCATTTCTATACGCTAAATATCTCAATTTTCTTAGATTTTCCTTAGCAGTAATGCAGGTCCATGTTCACACATTCATGGTTTCCATCCTTTAGCATTATCAGAGTGCAAACTGTATTTTTTTGTATGTTATGTTATGTCATGTTCAGTTATGCGACTGTTCACACGTCAGGTCGATGAGGCTGAGTGCAGGCAGTCTTTTTTGTCTATATCAAGAGGGTCATACCTTCTGACCATGCACCCTTCCCCCAGTTGCCACAGGTAATCTCATTCTATATAGCAGGTTCCTACATGCCCATACACAGGAGGTTTTTAACCCAGAGAGAGGCTTCAGAAGTGCGTTAGGTACCCAGTTACGAGATATGCCGTGAAGGGGCAACTGGGCAGCTATACAAATGGCCATTTCTATACGCTAAATATCTCATTTTTCTTAGATTTTCCTTAGCAGTAATGCAGGTCCATGTTCACACATTCATGGTTTCCATCCTTTAGCATTATCAGAGTGCAAACTGTATTTTTTTGTATGTTATGTCATGTTCAGTTATGCGACTGTTCACACGTCAGGTCGATGAGGCTGAGTGCAGGCAGTCTTTTTTGTCTATATCAAGAGGGTCATACCTTCTGACCGTGCACCCCTCCCCCAGTTGCCACAGGTAATCTCATTCTATATAGCAGGTTCTTACCTGCCCATACACAGGAGGTTTTTAACCCAGAGAGAGGCTTCAGAAGTGCGTTAGGTACCCAGTTACGAGATATGTCGTGAAGGGGCAACTGGGCAGATATACAAATGGCCATTTCTATACGCTAAATATCTCATTTTTCTTAGATTTTCCTTAGCAGTAATGCAGGTCCATGTTCACACATTCATGGTTTCCATACTTTAGCATTATCAGAGTGCAAACTGTATTTTTTTGTATGTTATGTCATGTTCAGTTATGCGACTGTTCACACGTCAGGTCAATGAGGCTGAGTGCAGGCAGTCTTTTTTGTCTATATCAAGAGGGTCATACCTTCTGACCGTGCACCCCTCCCCCAGTTGCCACAGGTAATCTCATTCTATATAGCAGGTTCCTACGTGCCCATACACAGGAGGTTTTTAACCCAGAGAGAGGCTTCAGAATAGCGTTAGGTACCCAGTTACGAGATATGTCGTGAAGGGGCAACTTGTCAGATATACAAATGGCCATTTCTATACGCTAAATATCTCAATTTTCTTAGATTTTCCTTAGCAGTAATGCAGGTCCATGTTCACACATTCATGGTTTCCATCCTTTAGCATTATCAGAGTGCAAACTGTATTTTTTTGTATGTTATGTTATGTCATGTTCAGTTATGCGACTGTTCACACGTCAGGTCGATGAGGCTGAGTGCAGGCAGTCTTTTTTGTCTATATCAAGAGGGTCATACCTTCTGACCATACACCCTTCCCCCAGTTGCCACAGGTAATCTCATTCTATATAGCAGGTTCCTACATGCCCATACACAGGAGGTTTTTAACCCAGAGAGAGGCTTCAGAAGTGCGTTAGGTACCCAGTTACGAGATATGCCGTGAAGGGGCAACTGGGCAGCTATACAAATGGCCATTTCTATACGCTAAATATCTCATTTTTCTTAGATTTTCCTTAGCAGTAATGCAGGTCCATGTTCACACATTCATGGTTTCCATCCTTTAGCATTATCAGAGTGCAAACTGTATTTTTTTGTATGTTATGTCATGTTCAGTTATGCGACTGTTCACACGTCAGGTCGATGAGGCTGAGTGCAGGCAGTCTTTTTTGTCTATATCAAGAGGGTCATACCTTCTGACCGTGAACCCCTCCCCCAGTTGCCACAGGTAATCTCATTCTATATAGCAGGTTCCTACGTGCCCATACACAGGAGGTTTTTAACCCAGAGAGAGGCTTCAGAATAGCGTTAGGTACCCAGTTACGAGATATGTCGTGAAGGGGCAACTGGGCAGATATACAAATGGCCATTTCTATACACTAAATATCTCATTTTTCTTAGATTTTCCTTAGCAGTAATGCAGGTCCATGTTCACACATTCATGGTTTCCATACTTTAGCATTATCAGAGTGCAAACTGTATTTTTTTGTATGTTATGTCATGTTCAGTTATGCGACTGTTCACACGTCAGGTCGATGAGGCTGAGTGCAGGCAGTCTTTTTTGTCTATATCAAGAGGGTCATACCTTCTGACCGTGCACCCCTCCCCCAGTTGCCACAGGTAATCTGATTCTATATAGCAGGTTCCTACGTGCCCATACACAGGAGGTTTTTAACCCAGAGAGAGGCTTCAGAATAGCGTTAGGTACCCAGTTACGAGATATGCCGTGAAGGGGCAACTGGGCAGATATACAAATGGCCATTTCTATACGCTAAATATCTCATTTTTCTTAGATTTTCCTTAGCAGTAATGCAGGTCCATTTTCACACATTCATGGTTTCCATCCTTTAGCATTATCAGAGTGCAAACTGTATTTTTTTGTATGTTATGTCATGTTCAGTTATGCGACTGTTCACACGTCAGGTCAATGAGGCTGAGTGCAGGCAGTCTTTTTTGTCTATATCAAGAGGGTCATACCTTCTGACCGTGCACCCCTCCCCCAGTTGCCACAGGTAATCTTATTCTATATAGCAGGTTCCTACATGCCCATACACAGGAGGTTTTTAACCCAGAGAGAGGCTTCAGAATTGCGTTAGGTACCCAGTTACGAGATATGTCGTGAAGGGGCAACTGGGCAGATATACAAATGGCCATTTCTATACGCTAAATATCTCAATTTTCTTAGATTTTCCTTAGCAGTAATGCAGGTCCATGTTCACACATTCATGGTTTCCATCCTTTAGCATTATCAGAGTGCAAACTGTATTTTTTTGTATGTTATGTTATGTCATGTTCAGTTATGCGACTGTTCACACGTCAGGTCGATGAGGCTGAGTGCAGGCAGTCTTTTTTGTCTATATCAAGAGGGTCATACCTTCTGACCGTGCACCCCTCCCCCAGTTGCCACAGGTAATCTCATTCTATATAGCAGGTTCCTACGTGCCCATACACAAGAGGTTTTTAACCCAGAGAGAGGCTTCAGAATAGCGTTAGTTACCCAGTTACGAGATATGCCGTGAAGGGGCAACTGGGCAGATATACAAATGGCCATTTCTATACGCTAAATATCTCATTTTTCTTAGATTTTCCTTAGCAGTAATGCAGGTCCATGTTCACACATTCATGGTTTCCATCCTTTAGCATTATCAGAGTGCAAACTGTATTTTTTTGTATGTTATGTCATGTTCAGTTATGCGACTGTTCACACGTCAGGTCGATGAGGCTGAGTGCAGGCAGTCTTTTTTGTCTATATCAAGAGGGTCATACCTTCTGACCGTGCACCCCTCCCCCAGTTGCCACAGGTAATCTCATTCTATATAGCAGGTTCCTACATGCCCATACACAGGAGGTTTTTAACCCAGAGAGAGGCTTCAGAAGTGCGTTAGGTACCCAGTTACGAGATATGTCGTGAAGGGGCAACTGGGCAGATATACAAATGGCCATTTCTATACGCTAAATATCTCATTTTTCTTAGATTTTCCTTAGCAGTAATGCAGGTCCATGTTCACACATTCATGGTTTCCATACTTTAGCATTATCAGAGTGCAAACTGTATTTTTTTGTATGTTATGTCATGTTCAGTTATGCGACTGTTCACACGTCAGGTCAATGAGGCTGAGTGCAGGCAGTCTTTTTTGTCTATATCAAGAGGGTCATACCTTCTGACCGTGCACCCCTCCCCCAGTTGCCACAGGTAATCTCATTCTATATAGCAGGTTCCTACGTGCCCATACACAGGAGGTTTTTAACCCAGAGAGAGGCTTCAGAATAGCGTAGGTACCCAGTTACGAGATATGTCGTGAAGGGGCAACTTGTCAGATATACAAATGGCCATTTCTATACGCTAAATATCTCAATTTTCTTAGATTTTCCTTAGCAGTAATGCAGGTCCATGTTCACACATTCATGGTTTCCATCCTTTAGCATTATCAGAGTGCAAACTGTATTTTTTTGTATGTTATGTTATGTCATGTTCAGTTATGCGACTGTTCACACGTCAGGTCGATGAGGCTGAGTGCAGGCAGTCTTTTTTGTCTATATCAAGAGGGTCATACCTTCTGACCATGCACCCTTCCCCCAGTTGCCACAGGTAATCTCATTCTATATAGCAGGTTCCTACATGCCCATACACAGGAGGTTTTTAACCCAGAGAGAGGCTTCAGAAGTGCATTAGGTACCCAGTTACGAGATATGCCGTGAAGGGGCAACTGGGCAGCTATACAAATGGCCATTTCTATACGCTAAATATCTCATTTTTCTTAGATTTTCCTTAGCAGTAATGCAGGTCCATGTTCACACATTCATGGTTTCCATCCTTTAGCATTATCAGAGTGCAAACTGTATTTTTTTGTATGTTATGTCATGTTCAGTTATGCGACTGTTCACACGTCAGGTCGATGAGGCTGAGTGCAGGCAGTCTTTTTTGTCTATATCAAGAGGGTCATACCTTCTGACCATGCACCCTTCCCCCAGTTGCCACAGGTAATCTCATTCTATATAGCAGGTTCCTACATGCCCATACACAGGAGGTTTTTAACCCAGAGAGAGGCTTCAGAAGTGCATTAGGTACCCAGTTACGAGATATGCCGTGAAGGGGCAACTGGGCAGCTATACAAATGGCCATTTCTATACGCTAAATATCTCATTTTTCTTAGATTTTCCTTAGCAGTAATGCAGGTCCATGTTCACACATTCATGGTTTCCATCCTTTAGCATTATCAGAGTGCAAACTGTATTTTTTTGTATGTTATGTCATGTTCAGTTATGCGACTGTTCACACGTCAGGTCGATGAGGCTGAGTGCAGGCAGTCTTTTTTGTCTATATCAAGAGGGTCATACCTTCTGACCATGCACCCTTCCCCCAGTTGCCACAGGTAATCTCATTCTATATAGCAGGTTCCTACATGCCCATACACAGGAGGTTTTTAACCCAGAGAGAGGCTTCAGAAGTGCATTAGGTACCCAGTTACGAGATATGCCGTGAAGGGGCAACTGGGCAGCTATACAAATGGCCATTTCTATACGCTAAATATCTCATTTTTCTTAGATTTTCCTTAGCAGTAATGCAGGTCCATGTTCACACATTCATGGTTTCCATCCTTTAGCATTATCAGAGTGCAAACTGTATTTTTTTGTATGTTATGTCATGTTCAGTTATGCGACTGTTCACACGTCAGGTCGATGAGGCTGAGTGCAGGCAGTCTTTTTTGTCTATATCAAGAGGGTCATACCTTCTGACCGTGCCCCCCTCCCCCAGTTGCCACAGGTAATCTCATTCTATATAGCAGGTTCCTACCTGCCCATACACAGGAGCTTTTTAACCCAGAGAGAGGCTTCAGAAGTGCGTTAGGTACCCAGTTACGAGATATGTCGTGAAGGGGCAACTGGGCAGATATACAAATGGCCATTTCTATACGCTAAATATCTCATTTTTCTTAGATTTTCCTTAGCAGTAATGCAGGTCCATGTTCACATATTCATGGTTTCCATACTTTAGCATTATCAGAGTGCAAACTGTATTTTTTTGTATGTTATGTCATGTTCAGTTATGCGACTGTTCACACGTCAGGTCAATGAGGCTGAGTGCAGGCAGTCTTTTTTGTCTATATCAAGAGGGTCATACCTTCTGACCGTGCACCCCTCCCCCAGTTGCCACAGGTAATCTCATTCTATATAGCAGGTTCCTACGTGCCCATACACAGGAGGTTTTTAACCCAGAGAGAGGCTTCAGAATAGCGTTAGGTACCCAGTTACGAGATATGTCGTGAAGGGGCAACTTGTCAGATATACAAATGGCCATTTCTATACGCTAAATATCTCAATTTTCTTAGATTTTCCTTAGCAGTAATGCAGGTCCATGTTCACACATTCATGGTTTCCATCCTTTAGCATTATCAGAGTGCAAACTGTATTTTTTTGTATGTTATGTTATGTCATGTTCAGTTATGCGACTGTTCACACGTCAGGTCGATGAGGCTGAGTGCAGGCAGTCTTTTTTGTCTATATCAAGAGGGTCATACCTTCTGACCGTGCACCCCTCCCCCAGTTGCCACAGGTAATCTCATTCTATATAGCAGGTTCCTACCTGCCCATACACAGGAGGTTTTTAACCCAGAGAGAGGCTTCAGAAGTGCGTTAGGTACCCAGTTACGAGATATGTCGTGAAGGGGCAACTGGGCAGATATACAAATGGCCATTTCTATACGCTAAATATCTCATTTTTCTTAGATTTTCCTTAGCAGTAATGCAGGTCCATGTTCACATATTCATGGTTTCCATACTTTAGCATTATCAGAGTGCAAACTGTATTTTTTTGTATGTTATGTCATGTTCAGTTATGCGACTGTTCACACGTCAGGTCAATGAGGCTGAGTGCAGGCAGTCTTTTTTGTCTATATCAAGAGGGTCATACCTTCTGACCGTGCACCCCTCCCCCAGTTGCCACAGGTAATCTCATTCTATATAGCAGGTTCCTACGTGCCCATACACAGGAGGTTTTTAACCCAGAGAGAGGCTTCAGAATAGCGTTAGGTACCCAGTTACGAGATATGTCGTGAAGGGGCAACTTGTCAGATATACAAATGGCCATTTCTATACGCTAAATATCTCAATTTTCTTAGATTTTCCTTAGCAGTAATGCAGGTCCATGTTCACACATTCATGGTTTCCATCCTTTAGCATTATCAGAGTGCAAACTGTATTTTTTTGTATGTTATGTTATGTCATGTTCAGTTATGCGACTGTTCACACGTCAGGTCGATGAGGCTGAGTGCAGGCAGTCTTTTTTGTCTATATCAAGAGGGTCATACCTTCTGACCATGCACCCTTCCCCCAGTTGCCACAGGTAATCTCATTCTATATAGCAGGTTCCTACATGCCCATACACAGGAGGTTTTTAACCCAGAGAGAGGCTTCAGAAGTGCGTTAGGTACCCAGTTACGAGATATGTCGTGAAGGGGCAACTGGGCAGATATACAAATGGCCATTTCTTTACGCTAAATATCTCATTTTTCTTAGATTTTCCTTAGCAGTAATGCAGGTCCATGTTCACACATTCATGGTTTCCATACTTTAGCATTATCAGAGTGCAAACTGTATTTTTTTGTATGTTGTGTCATGTTCAGTTATGCGACTGTTCACACGTCAGGTCGATGAGGCTGAGTGCAGGCAGTCTTTTTTGTCTATATCAAGAGGGTCATACCTTCTGACCGTGCACCCCTCCCCCAGTTGCCACAGGTAATCTCATTCTATATAGCAGGTTCCTACGTGCCCATACACAGGAGGTTTTTAACCCAGAGAGAGGCTTCAGAATAGCGTTAGGTACCCAGTTACGAGAGATGTCGTGAAGGGGCAACTGGGCAGATATACAAATGGCCATTTCTTTACGCTAAATATCTCATTTTTCTTAGATTTTCCTTAGCAGTAATGCAGGTCCATGTTCACACATTCATGGTTTCCATACTTTAGCATTATCAGAGTGCAAACTGTATTTTTTTTGTATGTTATGTCATGTTCAGTTATGCGACTGTTCACACGTCAGGTCGATGAGGCTGAGTGCAGGCAGTCTTTTTTGTCTATATCAAGAGGGTCATACCTTCTGACCGTGAACCCCTCCCCCAGTTGCCACAGGTAATCTCATTCTATATAGCAGGTTCCTACGTGCCCATACACAGGAGGTTTTTAACCCAGAGAGAGGCTTCAGAATAGCGTTAGGTACCCAGTTACGAGAGATGTCGTGAAGGGGCAACTGGGCAGATATACAAATGGCCATTTCTTTACGCTAAATATCCCATTTTTCTTAGATTTTCCTTAGCAGTAATGCAGGTCCATGTTCACACATTCATGGTTTCCATACTTTAGCATTATCAGAGTGCAAACTGTATTTTTTTTGTATGTTATGTCATGTTCAGTTATGCGATTGTTCACACGTCAGGTCGATGAGGCTGAGTGCAGGCAGTCTTTTTTGTCTATATCAAGAGGGTCATACCTTCTGACCGTGCACCCCTCCCCCAGTTGCCACAGGTAATCTCATTCTATATAGCAGGTTCCTACGTGCCCATACACAGGAGGTTTTTAACCCAGAGAGAGGCTTCAGAATAGCGTTAGGTACCCAGTTACGAGATATGTCGTGAAGGGGCAACTGGGCAGATATACAAATGGCCATTTCTTTACGCTAAATATCTCATTTTTCTTAGATTTTCCTTAGCAGTAATGCAGGTCCATGTTCACACATTCATGGTTTCCATCCTTTAGCATTATCAGAGTGCAAACTGTATTTTTTTGTATGTTATGTTATGTCATGTTCAGTTATGCGACTGTTCACACGTCAGGTCGATGAGGCTGAGTGCAGGCAGTCTTTTTTGTCTATATCAAGAGGGTCATACCTTCTGACCATGCACCCTTCCCCCAGTTGCCACAGGTAATCTCATTCTATATAGCAGGTTCCTACATGCCCATACACAGGAGGTTTTTAACCCAGAGAGAGGCTTCAGAAGTGCGTTAGGTACCCAGTTACGAGATATGCCGTGAAGGGGCAACTGGGCAGCTATACAAATGGCCATTTCTATACGCTAAATATCTCATTTTTCTTAGATTTTCCTTAGCAGTAATGCAGGTCCATGTTCACACATTCATGGTTTCCATCCTTTAGCATTATCAGAGTGCAAACTGTATTTTTTTGTATGTTATGTCATGTTCAGTTATGCGACTGTTCACACGTCAGGTCGATGAGGCTGAGTGCAGGCAGTCTTTTTTGTCTATATCAAGAGGGTCATACCTTCTGACCGTGCACCCCTCCCCCAGTTGCCACAGGTAATCTCATTCTATATAGCAGGTTCCTACCTGCCCATACACAGGAGGTTTTTAACCCAGAGAGAGGCTTCAGAAGTGCGTTAGGTACCCAGTTACGAGATATGTCGTGAAGGGGCAACTGGGCAGATATACAAATGGCCATTTCTTTACGCTAAATATCTCATTTTTCTTAGATTTTCCTTAGCAGTAATGCAGGTCCATGTTCACACATTCATGGTTTCCATACTTTAGCATTATCAGACTGCAAACTGTATTTTTTTGTATGTTATGTCATGTTCAGTTATGCGACTGTTCACACGTCAGGTCGATGAGGCTGAGTGCAGGCAGTCTTTTTTGTCTATATCAAGAGGGTCATACCTTCTGACCGTGCACCCCTCCCCCAGTTGCCACAGGTAATCTCATTCTATATAGCAGGTTCCTACGTGCCCATACACAGGAGGTTTTTAACCCAGAGAGAGGCTTCAGAATAGCGTTAGGTACCCAGTTACGAGATATGTCGTGAAGGGGCAACTGGGCAGATATACAAATGGCCATTTCTTTACGCTAAATATCTCATTTTTCTTAGATTTTCCTTAGCAGTAATGCAGGTCCATGTTCACACATTCATGGTTTCCATACTTTAGCATTATCAGAGTGCAAACTGTATTTTTTTGTATGTTGTGTCATGTTCAGTTATGCGACTGTTCACACGTCAGGTCGATGAGGCTGAGTGCAGGCAGTCTTTTTTGTCTATATCAAGAGGGTCATACCTTCTGACCGTGCACCCCTCCCCCAGTTGCCACAGGTAATCTCATTCTATATAGCAGGTTCCTACGTGCCCATACACAGGAGGTTTTTAACCCAGAGAGAGGCTTCAGAATAGCGTTAGGTACCCAGTTACGAGAGATGTCGTGAAGGGGCAACTGGGCAGATATACAAATGGCCATTTCTTTACGCTAAATATCTAATTTTTCTTAGATTTTCCTTAGCAGTAATGCAGGTCCATGTTCACACATTCATGGTTTCCATACTTTAGCATTATCAGAGTGCAAACTGTATTTTTTTTGTATGTTATGTCATGTTCAGTTATGCGACTGTTCACACGTCAGGTCGATGAGGCTGAGTGCAGGCAGTCTTTTTTGTCTATATCAAGAGGGTCATACCTTCTGACCGTGAACCCCTCCCCCAGTTGCCACAGGTAATCTCATTCTATATAGCAGGTTCCTACGTGCCCATACACAGGAGGTTTTTAACCCAGAGAGAGGCTTCAGAATAGCGTTAGGTACCCAGTTACGAGAGATGTCGTGAAGGGGCAACTGGGCAGATATACAAATGGCCATTTCTTTACGCTAAATATCCCATTTTTCTTAGATTTTCCTTAGCAGTAATGCAGGTCCATGTTCACACATTCATGGTTTCCATACTTTAGCATTATCAGAGTGCAAACTGTATTTTTTTTGTATGTTATGTCATGTTCAGTTATGCGACTGTTCACACGTCAGGTCGATGAGGCTGAGTGCAGGCAGTCTTTTTTGTCTATATCAAGAGGGTCATACCTTCTGACCGTGCACCCCTCCCCCAGTTGCCACAGGTAATCTCATTCTATATAGCAGGTTCCTACGTGCCCATACACAGGAGGTTTTTAACCCAGAGAGAGGCTTCAGAATAGCGTTAGGTACCCAGTTACGAGATATGTCGTGAAGGGGCAACTGGGCAGATATACAAATGGCCATTTCTTTACGCTAAATATCTCATTTTTCTTAGATTTTCCTTAGCAGTAATGCAGGTCCATGTTCACACATTCATGGTTTCCATACTTTAGCATTATCAGAGTGCAAACTGTATTTTTTTGTATGTTATGTCATGTTCAGTTATGCGACTGTTCACACGTCAGGTCAATGAGGCTGAGTGCAGGCAGTCTTTTTTGTCTATATCAAGAGGGTCATACCTTCTGACCGTGCACCCCTCCCCCAGTTGCCACAGGTAATCTCATTCTATATAGCAGGTTCCTACGTGCCCATACACAGGAGGTTTTTAACCCAGAGAGAGGCTTCAGAATAGCGTTAGGTACCCAGTTACGAGATATGTCGTGAAGGGGCAACTTGTCAGATATACAAATGGCCATTTCTATACGCTAAATATCTCAATTTTCTTAGATTTTCCTTAGCAGTAATGCAGGTCCATGTTCACACATTCATGGTTTCCATCCTTTAGCATTATCAGAGTGCAAACTGTATTTTTTTGTATGTTATGTCATGTTCAGTTATGCGACTGTTCACACGTCAGGTCGATGAGGCTGAGTGCAGGCAGTCTTTTTTGTCTATATCAAGAGGGTCATACCTTCTGACCGTGCACCCCTCCCCCAGTTGCCACAGGTAATCTCATTCTATATAGCAGGTTCCTACCTGCCCATACACAGGAGGTTTTTAACCCAGAGAGAGGCTTCAGAAGTGCGTTAGGTACCCAGTTACGAGATATGTCGTGAAGGGGCAACTGGGCAGATATACAAATGGCCATTTCTATACGCTAAATATCTCATTTTTCTTAGATTTTCCTTAGCAGTAATGCAGGTCCATGTTCACACATTCATGGTTTCCATACTTTAGCATTATCAGAGTGCAAACTGTATTTTTTTGTATGTTGTGTCATGTTCAGTTATGCGACTGTTCACACGTCAGGTCGATGAGGCTGAGTGCAGGCAGTCTTTTTTGTCTATATCAAGAGGGTCATACCTTCTGACCGTGCACCCCTCCCCCAGTTGCCACAGGTAATCTCATTCTATATAGCAGGTTCCTACGTGCCCATACACAGGAGGTTTTTAACCCAGAGAGAGGCTTCAGAATAGCGTTAGGTACCCAGTTACGAGAGATGTCGTGAAGGGGCAACTGGGCAGATATACAAATGGCCATTTCTTTACGCTAAATATCTCATTTTTCTTAGATTTTCCTTAGCAGTAATGCAGGTCCATGTTCACACATTCATGGTTTCCATACTTTAGCATTATCAGAGTGCAAACTGTATTTTTTTTGTATGTTATGTCATGTTCAGTTATGCGACTGTTCACACGTCAGGTCGATGAGGCTGAGTGCAGGCAGTCTTTTTTGTCTATATCAAGAGGGTCATACCTTCTGACCGTGCACCCCTCCCCCAGTTGCCACAGGTAATCTCATTCTATATAGCAGGTTCCTACGTGCCCATACACAGGAGGTTTTTAACCCAGAGAGAGGCTTCAGAATAGCGTTAGGTACCCAGTTACGAGAGATGTCGTGAAGGGGCAACTGGGCAGATATACAAATGGCCATTTCTTTACGCTAAATATCTCATTTTTCTTAGATTTTCCTTAGCAGTAATGCAGGTCCATGTTCACACATTCATGGTTTCCATACTTTAGCATTATCAGAGTGCAAACTGTATTTTTTTTGTATGTTATGTCATGTTCAGTTATGCGACTGTTCACACGTCAGGTCGATGAGGCTGAGTGCAGGCAGTCTTTTTTGTCTATATCAAGAGGGTCATACCTTCTGACCGTGCACCCCTCCCCCAGTTGCCACAGGTAATCTCATTCTATATAGCAGGTTCCTACGTGCCCATACACAGGAGGTTTTTAACCCAGAGAGAGGCTTCAGAATAGCGTTAGGTACCCAGTTACGAGATATGTCGTGAAGGGGCAACTGGGCAGATATACAAATGGCCATTTCTTTCCGCTAAATATCTCATTTTTCTTAGATTTTCCTTAGCAGTAATGCAGGTCCATGTTCACACATTCATGGTTTCCATACTTTAGCATTATCAGAGTGCAAACTGTATTTTTTTGTATGTTATGTCATGTTCAGTTATGCGACTGTTCACACGTCAGGTCAATGAGGCTGAGTGCAGGCAGTCTTTTTTGTCTATATCAAGAGGGTCATACCTTCTGACCGTGCACCCCTCCCCCAGTTGCCACAGGTAATCTCATTCTATATAGCAGGTTCCTACGTGCCCATACACAGGAGGTTTTTAACCCAGAGAGAGGCTTCAGAATAGCGTTAGGTACCCAGTTACGAGAGATGTCGTGAAGGGGCAACTGGGCAGATATACAAATGGCCATTTCTTTACGCTAAATATCTCATTTTTCTTAGATTTTCCTTAGCAGTAATGCAGGTCCATGTTCACACATTCATGGTTTCCATACTTTAGCATTATCAGAGTGCAAACTGTATTTTTTTGTATGTTGTGTCATGTTCAGTTATGCGACTGTTCACACGTCAGGTCGATGAGGCTGAGTGCAGGCAGTCTTTTTTGTCTATATCAAGAGGGTCATACCTTCTGACCGTGCACCCCTCCCCCAGTTGCCACAGGTAATCTCATTCTATATAGCAGGTTCCTACGTGCCCATACACAGGAGGTTTTTAACCCAGAGAGAGGCTTCAGAAGTGCGTTAGGTACCCAGTTACGAGATATGCCGTGAAGGGGCAACTGGGCAGCTATACAAATGGCCATTTCTATACGCTAAATATCTCATTTTTCTTAGATTTTCCTTAGCAGTAATGCAGGTCCATGTTCACACATTCATGGTTTCCATCCTTTAGCATTATCAGAGTGCAAACTGTATTTTTTTGTATGTTATGTCATGTTCAGTTATGCGACTGTTCACACGTCAGGTCGATGAGGCTGAGTGCAGGCAGTCTTTTTTGTCTATATCAAGAGGGTCATACCTTCTGACCGTGCACCCCTCCCCCAGTTGCCACAGGTAATCTCATTCTATATAGCAGGTTCCTACCTGCCCATACACAGGAGGTTTTTAACCCAGAGAGAGGCTTCAGAAGTGCGTTAGGTACCCAGTTACGAGATATGTCGTGAAGGGGCAACTGGGCAGATATACAAATGGCCATTTCTATACGCTAAATATCTCATTTTTCTTAGATTTTCCTTAGCAGTAATGCAGGTCCATGTTCACACATTCATGGTTTCCATACTTTAGCATTATCAGAGTGCAAACTGTATTTTTTTGTATGTTGTGTCATGTTCAGTTATGCGACTGTTCACACGTCAGGTCGATGAGGCTGAGTGCAGGCAGTCTTTTTTGTCTATATCAAGAGGGTCATACCTTCTGACCGTGCACCCCTCCCCCAGTTGCCACAGGTAATCTCATTCTATATAGCAGGTTCCTACGTGCCCATACACAGGAGGTTTTTAACCCAGAGAGAGGCTTCAGAAGTGCGTTAGGTACCCAGTTACGAGATATGCCGTGAAGGGGCAACTGGGCAGCTATACAAATGGCCATTTCTATACGCTAAATATCTCATTTTTCTTAGATTTTCCTTAGCAGTAATGCAGGTCCATGTTCACACATTCATGGTTTCCATCCTTTAGCATTATCAGAGTGCAAACTGTATTTTTTTGTATGTTATGTCATGTTCAGTTATGCGACTGTTCACACGTCAGGTCGATGAGGCTGAGTGCAGGCAGTCTTTTTTGTCTATATCAAGAGGGTCATACCTTCTGACCGTGCACCCCTCCCCCAGTTGCCACAGGTAATCTCATTCTATATAGCAGGTTCCTACCTGCCCATACACAGGAGGTTTTTAACCCAGAGAGAGGCTTCAGAAGTGCGTTAGGTACCCAGTTACGAGATATGTCGTGAAGGGGCAACTGGGCAGATATACAAATGGCCATTTCTATACGCTAAATATCTCATTTTTCTTAGATTTTCCTTAGCAGTAATGCAGGTCCATGTTCACACATTCATGGTTTCCATACTTTAGCATTATCAGAGTGCAAACTGTATTTTTTTGTATGTTGTGTCATGTTCAGTTATGCGACTGTTCACACGTCAGGTCGATGAGGCTGAGTGCAGGCAGTCTTTTTTGTCTATATCAAGAGGGTCATACCTTCTGACCGTGCACCCCTCCCCCAGTTGCCACAGGTAATCTCATTCTATATAGCAGGTTCCTACGTGCCCATACACAGGAGGTTTTTAACCCAGAGAGAGGCTTCAGAATAGCGTTAGGTACCCAGTTACGAGAGATGTCGTGAAGGGGCAACTGGGCAGATATACAAATGGCCATTTCTTTACGCTAAATATCTCATTTTTCTTAGATTTTCCTTAGCAGTAATGCAGGTCCATGTTCACACATTCATGGTTTCCATACTTTAGCATTATCAGAGTGCAAACTGTATTTTTTTGTATGTTATGTCATGTTCAGTTATGCGACTGTTCACACGTCAGGTCGATGAGGCTGAGTGCAGGCAGTCTTTTTTGTCTATATCAAGAGGGTCATACCTTCTGACCGTGCACCCCTCCCCCAGTTGCCACAGGTAATCTCATTCTATATAGCAGGTTCCTACGTGCCCATACACAGGAGGTTTTTAACCCAGAGAGAGGCTTCAGAATAGCGTTAGGTACCCAGTTACGAGATATGTCGTGAAGGGGCAACTGGGCAGATATACAAATGGCCATTTCTTTACGCTAAATATCTCATTTTTCTTAGATTTTCCTTAGCAGTAATGCAGGTCCATGTTCACACATTCATGGTTTCCATACTTTAGCATTATCAGAGTGCAAACTGTATTTTTTTGTATGTTGTGTCATGTTCAGTTATGCGACTGTTCACACGTCAGGTCGATGAGGCTGAGTGCAGGCAGTCTTTTTTGTCTATATCAAGAGGGTCATACCTTCTGACCGTGCACCCCTCCCCCAGTTGCCACAGGTAATCTCATTCTATATAGCAGGTTCCTACGTGCCCATACACAGGAGGTTTTTAACCCAGAGAGAGGCTTCAGAATAGCGTTAGGTACCCAGTTACGAGAGATGTCGTGAAGGGGCAACTGGGCAGATATACAAATGGCCATTTCTTTACGCTAAATATCTAATTTTTCTTAGATTTTCCTTAGCAGTAATGCAGGTCCATGTTCACACATTCATGGTTTCCATACTTTAGCATTATCAGAGTGCAAACTGTATTTTTTTTGTATGTTATGTCATGTTCAGTTATGCGACTGTTCACACGTCAGGTCGATGAGGCTGAGTGCAGGCAGTCTTTTTTGTCTATATCAAGAGGGTCATACCTTCTGACCGTGAACCCCTCCCCCAGTTGCCACAGGTAATCTCATTCTATATAGCAGGTTCCTACGTGCCCATACACAGGAGGTTTTTAACCCAGAGAGAGGCTTCAGAATAGCGTTAGGTACCCAGTTACGAGAGATGTCGTGAAGGGGCAACTGGGCAGATATACAAATGGCCATTTCTTTACGCTAAATATCCCATTTTTCTTAGATTTTCCTTAGCAGTAATGCAGGTCCATGTTCACACATTCATGGTTTCCATACTTTAGCATTATCAGAGTGCAAACTGTATTTTTTTTGTATGTTATGTCATGTTCAGTTATGCGACTGTTCACACGTCAGGTCGATGAGGCTGAGTGCAGGCAGTCTTTTTTGTCTATATCAAGAGGGTCATACCTTCTGACCGTGCACCCCTCCCCCAGTTGCCACAGGTAATCTCATTCTATATAGCAGGTTCCTACGTGCCCATACACAGGAGGTTTTTAACCCAGAGAGAGGCTTCAGAATAGCGTTAGGTACCCAGTTACGAGATATGTCGTGAAGGGGCAACTGGGCAGATATACAAATGGCCATTTCTTTACGCTAAATATCTCATTTTTCTTAGATTTTCCTTAGCAGTAATGCAGGTCCATGTTCACACATTCATGGTTTCCATACTTTAGCATTATCAGAGTGCAAACTGTATTTTTTTGTATGTTATGTCATGTTCAGTTATGCGACTGTTCACACGTCAGGTCAATGAGGCTGAGTGCAGGCAGTCTTTTTTGTCTATATCAAGAGGGTCATACCTTCTGACCGTGCACCCCTCCCCCAGTTGCCACAGGTAATCTCATTCTATATAGCAGGTTCCTACGTGCCCATACACAGGAGGTTTTTAACCCAGAGAGAGGCTTCAGAATAGCGTTAGGTACCCAGTTACGAGATATGTCGTGAAGGGGCAACTTGTCAGATATACAAATGGCCATTTCTATACGCTAAATATCTCAATTTTCTTAGATTTTCCTTAGCAGTAATGCAGGTCCATGTTCACACATTCATGGTTTCCATCCTTTAGCATTATCAGAGTGCAAACTGTATTTTTTTGTATGTTATGTTATGTCATGTTCAGTTATGCGACTGTTCACACGTCAGGTCGATGAGGCTGAGTGCAGGCAGTCTTTTTTGTCTATATCAAGAGGGTCATACCTTCTGACCGTGCACCCCTCCCCCAGTTGCCACAGGTAATCTCATTCTATATAGCAGGTTCCTACCTGCCCATACACAGGAGGTTTTTAACCCAGAGAGAGGCTTCAGAAGTGCGTTAGGTACCCAGTTACGAGATATGTCGTGAAGGGGCAACTGGGCAGATATACAAATGGCCATTTCTATATGCTAAATATCTCATTTTTCTTAGATTTTCCTTAGCAGTAATGCAGGTCCATGTTCACACATTCATGGTTTCCATACTTTAGCATTATCAGAGTGCAAACTGTATTTTTTTGTATGTTGTGTCATGTTCAGTTATGCGACTGTTCACACGTCAGGTCGATGAGGCTGAGTGCAGGCAGTCTTTTTTGTCTATATCAAGAGGGTCATACCTTCTGACCGTGCACCCCTCCCCCAGTTGCCACAGGTAATCTCATTCTATATAGCAGGTTCCTACGTGCCCATACACAGGAGGTTTTTAACCCAGAGAGAGGCTTCAGAAGTGCGTTAGGTACCCAGTTACGAGATATGTCGTGAAGGGGCAACTGGGCAGATATACAAATGGCCATTTCTATACGCTAAATATCTCATTTTTCTTAGATTTTCCTTAGCAGTAATGCAGGTCCATGTTCACACATTCATGGTTTCCATACTTTAGCATTATCAGAGTGCAAACTGTATTTTTTTGTATGTTGTGTCATGTTCAGTTATGCGACTGTTCACACGTCAGGTCGATGAGGCTGAGTGCAGGCAGTCTTTTTTGTCTATATCAAGAGGGTCATACCTTCTGACCGTGCACCCCTCCCCCAGTTGCCACAGGTAATCTCATTCTATATAGCAGGTTCCTACGTGCCCATACACAGGAGGTTTTTAACCCAGAGAGAGGCTTCAGAATAGCGTTAGGTACCCAGTTACGAGAGATGTCGTGAAGGGGCAACTGGGCAGATATACAAATGGCCATTTCTTTACGCTAAATATCTCATTTTTCTTAGATTTTCCTTAGCAGTAATGCAGGTCCATGTTCACACATTCATGGTTTCCATACTTTAGCATTATCAGAGTGCAAACTGTATTTTTTTGTATGTTATGTCATGTTCAGTTATGCGACTGTTCACACGTCAGGTCGATGAGGCTGAGTGCAGGCAGTCTTTTTTGTCTATATCAAGAGGGTCATACCTTCTGACCGTGCACCCCTCCCCCAGTTGCCACAGGTAATCTCATTCTATATAGCAGGTTCCTACGTGCCCATACACAGGAGGTTTTTAACCCAGAGAGAGGCTTCAGAATAGCGTTAGGTACCCAGTTACGAGATATGTCGTGAAGGGGCAACTGGGCAGATATACAAATGGCCATTTCTTTACGCTAAATATCTCATTTTTCTTAGATTTTCCTTAGCAGTAATGCAGGTCCATGTTCACACATTCATGGTTTCCATACTTTAGCATTATCAGAGTGCAAACTGTATTTTTTTGTATGTTGTGTCATGTTCAGTTATGCGACTGTTCACACGTCAGGTCGATGAGGCTGAGTGCAGGCAGTCTTTTTTGTCTATATCAAGAGGGTCATACCTTCTGACCGTGCACCCCTCCCCCAGTTGCCACAGGTAATCTCATTCTATATAGCAGGTTCCTACGTGCCCATACACAGGAGGTTTTTAACCCAGAGAGAGGCTTCAGAATAGCGTTAGGTACCCAGTTACGAGAGATGTCGTGAAGGGGCAACTGGGCAGATATACAAATGGCCATTTCTTTACGCTAAATATCTAATTTTTCTTAGATTTTCCTTAGCAGTAATGCAGGTCCATGTTCACACATTCATGGTTTCCATACTTTAGCATTATCAGAGTGCAAACTGTATTTTTTTTGTATGTTATGTCATGTTCAGTTATGCGACTGTTCACACGTCAGGTCGATGAGGCTGAGTGCAGGCAGTCTTTTTTGTCTATATCAAGAGGGTCATACCTTCTGACCGTGAACCCCTCCCCCAGTTGCCACAGGTAATCTCATTCTATATAGCAGGTTCCTACGTGCCCATACACAGGAGGTTTTTAACCCAGAGAGAGGCTTCAGAATAGCGTTAGGTACCCAGTTACGAGAGATGTCGTGAAGGGGCAACTGGGCAGATATACAAATGGCCATTTCTTTACGCTAAATATCCCATTTTTCTTAGATTTTCCTTAGCAGTAATGCAGGTCCATGTTCACACATTCATGGTTTCCATACTTTAGCATTATCAGAGTGCAAACTGTATTTTTTTTGTATGTTATGTCATGTTCAGTTATGCGACTGTTCACACGTCAGGTCGATGAGGCTGAGTGCAGGCAGTCTTTTTTGTCTATATCAAGAGGGTCATACCTTCTGACCGTGCACCCCTCCCCCAGTTGCCACAGGTAATCTCATTCTATATAGCAGGTTCCTACGTGCCCATACACAGGAGGTTTTTAACCCAGAGAGAGGCTTCAGAATAGCGTTAGGTACCCAGTTACGAGATATGTCGTGAAGGGGCAACTGGGCAGATATACAAATGGCCATTTCTTTACGCTAAATATCTCATTTTTCTTAGATTTTCCTTAGCAGTAATGCAGGTCCATGTTCACACATTCATGGTTTCCATACTTTAGCATTATCAGAGTGCAAACTGTATTTTTTTGTATGTTATGTCATGTTCAGTTATGCGACTGTTCACACGTCAGGTCAATGAGGCTGAGTGCAGGCAGTCTTTTTTGTCTATATCAAGAGGGTCATACCTTCTGACCGTGCACCCCTCCCCCAGTTGCCACAGGTAATCTCATTCTATATAGCAGGTTCCTACGTGCCCATACACAGGAGGTTTTTAACCCAGAGAGAGGCTTCAGAATAGCGTTAGGTACCCAGTTACGAGATATGTCGTGAAGGGGCAACTTGTCAGATATACAAATGGCCATTTCTATACGCTAAATATCTCAATTTTCTTAGATTTTCCTTAGCAGTAATGCAGGTCCATGTAGAAAGAGAGATTTGTCAGCTCACCCCTCTTCACTCCTGGACTCTGCACCGATGCAAGGAACGCCCTGGCCCGGGCGGAGACGAAGGCAGCAAGAATCAAATATCCAGCATCAAGGAGGATAAAAATAAAACTTGTATTTATTTGTATAAGTATAAAAACATACAGACTGTGCAGTGGACACAGAGGCACAAGTGCAAAAAGTGGATCTATCCGACGCGTTTCGACCAGAGAGTCTTATTCATGGCATGTGTTGTAACCAAACTGGTTCAGTATTTAAAAGTTACACATAACACGTAGAGGGGTGGGATTAGTGATCAAATTAGACTAAAAACGTGCAGGTGTGAGATTCCCAAACCACACTATCATCAGTCACGTAAAAAGTTAAAACATACATGTGGGTATCCACAATATGAAGTTTTAGAAAATAATTGTCCTATCAAAAATGAATAAAAAAACACTGGAAATAATTTTCATCAAAAATTAGTATATTAAGTCAATGAGACTAAGTATAGGAGAGATTTTATGAAATTTTTATATGTGTAACTTTCTCCAGCTGAACATTCATTCAAAAAGCATAAGGAAATACATGAATAGCTATGAGAATTACATATAGCTTACAAAACAATTTTATTCTTTATTTCTTGTGTGATTACTTTGAATTATTATTTAAATTAAACCAAAAAGAGTACACAAGATTCCCTTAAGTTTTAATAGAATATGTAGTTCTGGGAAAAAAAAAAAAAAAAAAACAAAAAAAACCAAAAAAAACCAAAAAAAAACACAAAAAAAAACTATTTGTCTTGCTTTCCCATGCTTGTCAGAACCTCAGAAGAGAAGCGCAAAAGGGACTGTTTGTGAGTACTGAATAATTAAATCCTGTCGGGTATTCAGACTGTGCGGCACCTGGTGCCGAGCCTGAATATTCAGAGGGATTTTCTGTTTAAAAGTTCTCTTCTTACAAAACAAGCTTATGCTTTATTTTTTGTAGGTATTATGAATTATTATTCAAAATAAACAGAAAAAGATGTGAGGGATTTTTTAAGGTTTTTAATGGGATATTCTATTTTAAATAGAGTAAGAACCATTTAATTTAGCTTCCCTATACTTGTTTGAATCCCAGAAGGGAAGGAAAAAAAAAAAAAAAAAAAAAAAAAAAAAATTGGAAAACTATTTGTCTTGTTTCCCTATGCTTGTTTTAACCACAGAGGAGAAGCAAACAGGGGACTGTTTGTATGTACTGAATAATCAAGTGCTGTCGGATATTCAGACTGTGCGGCATCTAGTGCTGAGTTTTAATATTCAGAAGATCTCTTTTCTGTTTGAAAGTTTTCTTCCCACAAAACAGGCTTATTTTTTATTTTTTGTGAATATTTTAAGTTATTGTTCAGAATGAATCGTAAAAGATACAGAGAATTTTCTGAGTTTTTAATAGGATACACAATTCTGAATGAGATAGGAACTAGTTAATCTAGCTTCCCTATACTTGTTCAAATCACAAAAGAGAAACAAAAAAGGGACAATTTTTGTATGTTCAAAAAATTGGACATTGTCTGATATTCAGGCCGTGCGGCACACTGGTGCCGAGTCTGAATATTCAGAGTGATTCTGAATAGAAAAAAAAAAAAAAAAAAAAAAAAAAAAACTCTTTGTCATGCTTTCCCATGCTTGTCAGAACCTCAGAGGAGAAGCACAAAAGGGACTGTTTGTGAGTACTGAATAATTAAATCCTGTCGGGTATTCAGACTGTGCGGCACCTAGTGCCGAGCCTGAATATTCAGAGGGATTTTCTGTTTAAAAGTTCTCTTTTTACAAAACAAGCTTATTCTTTATTTTTTGTAGGTATTATAAATTATTATTCAAAATAAACAGAAAAGATGTGAGAAATTTTTTAGGCTTGTAATGGGATATTCTATTTTAAATAGAGTAAGAACCATTTAATTTAGCTTCCCTATACTTGTTTGAATCCCAGAAGGGAAGCGGAGAAAAAAAAAAAAAAAAAGAGGGGGGCTATTATTGTATACTAAAGAATTAAATATTATCGGTTATTCAGACCGTGCGGCATACTGGTGCCGAGCCTGAATATGCAAAATAAATCTCTGTTTAAGGGAATTCTTCTAACAAAAAAAAAAAAAAAAAAAAAAAAAAAAAAATTTTTGTTGTTTTATTTTTTATTATTTGTCAATATTTTAAATTATTATTCAGATTGAACTATAGAAAATGCAGAAGTTTTTTCACAATACAATTCTGAATAGAATGGAAAACATTAGTCTTACTATCTTGTGCTTGTTTAAGCCACAAAAGAGGAGCAAAAAGAAAACTATTTATGTATATTGAAGGATTAAATCTTGTCTGGTATTCAGACCGTGCGGTACCCTGGTGCCGAGCCTGAATATCCAGAGGGATTCTCTGTTTAAGAGTTTTCTTCTGTGGTCGCCACCCCTGTGAGGCTTGTTAACTCTTTCAATGCCCATGAATGTGAAGCAATCAGTGTTTCTACCATGTATGGTGGCAAAATGCCGTGAAACCGCAGAGATGTTGAGTGCATTCACATTCAGGGCATCTGACAGGTGGCGCCTAATTCTTTTCTTCAAAGAATTCCCAGTACAGCCAACATATTGAATCCTGCACGCTGTGCACTCAATCAAATACACAACATATGATGTATTGCAATTAATATAATTTTTTACATCATAAGAAAGACCCGTATGGGTGGAAATAAACTGTTTGCTGATTTTTGCAAAATTGCATGCTGTGCATTGATTGTGTCCACAGCGATAAAAGCCTGAACAAGAAAGCCAGTTTTTATTTGTAACTGGAGCCGAAATCGCACTTGGGGCAAGTATGTTGGCTAGATTCAATGCACGTTTTGCTGCAAAATTAATTTGGTATTGATTAAGAACCTCGGAAAGATTTTTATCTTGATATAATAATGGAATATGTTTTTTAATAATTTTAATGATGCAACCATATTGTGGTGAAAAGGCCGTGCTAAATGTAATTTTCTTTTTTAGATATTGATTCCTTTGCTTGTTTTTATTTATTAGAAGATCTGCTCTGTTCATGTTGTGTACAATTTTTTGGGCTCTATGTAGGCTCCAAGTAGGATACCCCCGATCTCTTAATTTCTCAATAACTTTATTGGATTCCTGTGGGAAGAGATCTGATCTGGAGCAATTTCTTTTGGTCCTGATCAGCTCTCCCACAGGAATGTTTTTGATAGTATGTGTCGGATGACATGAAGTGGCCAATAGAATTGAGTTACAATCTGTTTCTTTGTTATATGGTATAGCATCTATACGGTTCGCATTCCCCATCAATGTTACATCCAAATAGTTGATTTTATCTGAATTGAAGGAAAATGTAAATTTAAGATTAAAGGGGTTGCTATTGATGTAATTTATGAATTCTTGAATAATCTGGGGGTCCCCCTTCCATATGATCAATAAGTCATCTATGTATCTGGTATAAAAAATAAGATGATCTGAAAAAATATTATTAATATGATCAAAAATATACATTTCTTCAAAAACCGCGACTACAATATTTGCTAAAGATGGTGAAAATTTGCCTCCCATACTGACTCCACATTTCTGTAAATAAAATTCTTTGTTGAATGAAAAATAATTATGTGTTAGAAGAAAATTAACTGCTGTCACAATGTAAGTTCGAATGTCAGATGGATAGGGGCTATGCTTGAAAAGGAATGATTCCAGACACTCCAATGCAATATGATGGGGAATCGAAGGGTACAAACTTATTATATCACAAGTGATCCAAACATAATCTGGTTGCCAATCTAGAGAATCAAGATTAAACAAAAGAGCCTTAGTATCTCTCAGGAATCCAGGGAGTTCCTTAACCAAAGGTTGTAAAAAGTGGTCGACCCAGGACCCCAATTTTTCCCCCAATGAACCTATCCCCGAAATGATAGGTCTAAAAGGGGGGGGAAAAATCCCCTTATGTATTTTAGGGAGAGCGTGATATATGGGAGTCACTGGGAAGTCCACTTTTAAAAAATCAAACATTTGTTGTGTTAGTACCCCTTGTGTAAAACCATCTTCCAACAATTTATCCATTTTTTTCTTAAAAAGAAAAGTAGGATCACCTTTAAGATGAATGTACGTTTGTTGATCCTCTAATATCTCACTGTTGATTTTAATGTACAGTGAGAGATCAAGGATCACAATCCCTCCCCCCTTATCAGCTTGTCTGAAGACCAGAGTGTCATTGTCCTGCAGAGTCTGAAGAGCAGTTCTTTCAGTTGGTGATAGATTGCAAAATGTTTTTTCATGAGCTTTATCCAATTGGACTAGATCTGATTCTATTTTCTCTTGGAAAATGTCCAATATTGGTGGACGTGATTGAAGAGGATAAAAAAATGGATTCGATGTTCTGAACGGCTGTTCTGGTAAATACTCCTCCGTTCTGGATTCGGATTCTAATTTTCTTAGGTCAGTGAGACGGATCAATTCTTTGAAATCAGGAATCCTGTCATTATCTACAGTATTAATTTCTGAGATATTATCTATGTTTATGTCCTGATTTGATTCAAAGTCAAAATGACACTTTAATGTTAAGTTTCTTGCTAATTTGTTAATATCAAGAAGAGTTGAAAAAATGTCAAATTTTTTAGTGGGACAGAATTTAAGTCCTTTGGACAAAACATTCATTTGCGCTTGAGAAATAATCTGTGCAGACAGGTTCCATACTGGACATGTTAATATCTTTTCTTTTTCTTGCGGCGGTCCGGGTATCTGCCTCCTCCTGTGTTTTCTACCACCTCTTCGTATGCGTTTTTTGGCATTTTTTTCATGTTGTTGTTTATTCTACGATTTGTTTCATCTGTAGAATCCGAAGAGTCATCCACAGTGTAATTAGTAGAGGCTGAGGTGGTACTAATTTCACCAAAACTAACCCTTCTATTGCGGTTATACTGTGGAGTTTTATTTTTATATCTCTGATTTTTTAAAGTAGAATGAGAAGGAAGACGCCATGTGTAGACCTTGTTATGTTGATAATCTAAAGTATCCCTTTCAAATTTTTTCTTTTTTCTCTCCGCAATATTATCTTCCAAAGAATTGAGGTGTTTATTGAGAGTTGCTTGCATATTGGAAAAATCATTGTGATTTTTAAAAGGTTCTAAATCTTTTTCTGTGTCTAATATCTGTTTTTTGACTTTTTCCAACTCCATTTCTTCATGTTTAATTATGAGTTCCATAAGTTTATTTGAACAATTGGATAAGATGGAATTCCAGTTGTTTAAAAATTCCTCTGTATGGGTGGAAAAAGTGGGATTTTTGAGTAATCTGAGTCCCCGAGGTATCATGTTTTTCTCCAAGTAAGAATGTAATGAGGTGGAATTCCACCATAATTTAGTCTCTTTAATTTTAAATTTTTCCAGTGTTTTGAATAATAATGCAAAATCTTCATTCACTTGTGCATGTGAGCCATCCACTGCAGGATCAGCAGCAGTCTGTGCAGTCTGTGCATTGAAAATAGCATTAAATCTAGTTCTCCTATTAGTGGAGAGATCCATATGGAGTGGTATAAAGTCACAATATTAATTGTGAGTGTATTATTAACAGTCCTTTAGTTAAGGGGAGCACGGCAGAAACAAAGCCATATGTATAATGTGGAAAGAGAGATTTGTCAGCTCACCCCTCTTCACTCCTGGACTCTGCACCGATGCAAGGAACGCCCTGGCCCGGGCGGAGACGAAGGCAGCAAGAATCAAATATCCAGCATCAAGGAGGATAAAAATAAAACTTGTATTTATTTGTATAAGTATAAAAACATACAGACTGTGCAGTGGACACAGAGGCACAAGTGCAAAAAGTGGATCTATCCGACGCGTTTCGACCAGAGAGTCTTATTCATGGCATGTGTTGTAACCAAACTGGTTCAGTATTTAAAAGTTACACATAACATAAAAACATAACATAAAAAATCAGAGATATAAAAATAAAACTCCACAGTATAACCGCAATAGAAGGGTTAGTTTTGGTGAAATTAGTACCACCTCAGCCTCTACTAATTACACTGTGGATGACTCTTCGGATTCTACAGATGAAACAAATCGTAGAATAAACAACAACATGAAAAAAATGCCAAAAAACGCATACGAAGAGGTGGTAGAAAACACAGGAGGAGGCAGATACCCGGACCGCCGCAAGAAAAAGAAAAGATATTAACATGTCCAGTATGGAACCTGTCTGCACAGATTATTTCTCAAGCGCAAATGAATGTTTTGTCCAAAGGACTTAAATTCTGTCCCACTAAAAAATTTGACATTTTTTCAACTCTTCTTGATATTAACAAATTAGCAAGAAACTTAACATTAAAGTGTCATTTTGACTTTGAATCAAATCAGGACATAAACATAGATAATATCTCAGAAATTAATACTGTAGATAATGACAGGATTCCTGATTTCAAAGAATTGATCCGTCTCACTGACCTAAGAAAATTAGAATCCGAATCCAGAACGGAGGAGTATTTACCAGAACAGCCGTTCAGAACATCGAATCCATTTTTTTATCCTCTTCAATCACGTCCACCAATATTGGACATTTTCCAAGAGAAAATAGAATCAGATCTAGTCCAATTGGATAAAGCTCATGAAAAAACATTTTGCAATCTATCACCAACTGAAAGAACTGCTCTTCAGACTCTGCAGGACAATGACACTCTGGTCTTCAGACAAGCTGATAAGGGGGGAGGGATTGTGATCCTTGATCTCTCACTGTACATTAAAATCAACAGTGAGATATTAGAGGATCAACAAACGTACATTCATCTTAAAGGTGATCCTACTTTTCTTTTTAAGAAAAAAATGGATAAATTGTTGGAAGATGGTTTTACACAAGGGGTACTAACACAACAAATGTTTGATTTTTTAAAAGTGGACTTCCCAGTGACTCCCATATATCACGCTCTCCCTAAAATACATAAGGGGATTTTCCCCCCCCCTTTTAGACCTATCATTTCGGGGATAGGTTCATTGGGGGAAAAATTGGGGTCCTGGGTCGACCACTTTTTACAACCTTTGGTTAAGGAACTCCCTGGATTCCTGAGAGATACTAAGGCTCTTTTGTTTAATCTTGATTCTCTAGATTGGCAACCAGATTATGTTTGGATCACTTGTGATATAATAAGTTTGTACCCTTCGATTCCCCATCATATTGCATTGGAGTGTCTGGAATCATTCCTTTTCAAGCATAGCCCCTATCCATCTGACATTCGAACTTACATTGTGACAGCAGTTAATTTTCTTCTAACACATAATTATTTTTCATTCAACAAAGAATTTTATTTACAGAAATGTGGAGTCAGTATGGGAGGCAAATTTTCACCATCTTTAGCAAATATTGTAGTCGCGGTTTTTGAAGAAATGTATATTTTTGATCATATTAATAATATTTTTTCAGATCATCTTATTTTTTATACCAGATACATAGATGACTTATTGATCATATGGAAGGGGGACCCCCAGATTATTCAAGAATTCATAAATTACATCAATAGCAACCCCTTTAATCTTAAATTTACATTTTCCTTCAATTCAGATAAAATCAACTATTTGGATGTAACATTGATGGGGAATGCGAACCGTATAGATGCTATACCATATAACAAAGAAACAGATTGTAACTCAATTCTATTGGCCACTTCATGTCATCCGACACATACTATCAAAAACATTCCTGTGGGAGAGCTGATCAGGACCAAAAGAAATTGCTCCAGATCAGATCTCTTCCCACAGGAATCCAATAAAGTTATTGAGAAATTAAGAGATCGGGGGTATCCTACTTGGAGCCTACATAGAGCCCAAAAAATTGTACACAACATGAACAGAGCAGATCTTCTAATAAATAAAAACAAGCAAAGGAATCAATATCTAAAAAAGAAAATTACATTTAGCACGGCCTTTTCACCACAATATGGTTGCATCATTAAAATTATTAAAAAACATATTCCATTATTATATCAAGATAAAAATCTTTCCGAGGTTCTTAATCAATACCAAATTAATTTTGCAGCAAAACGTGCATTGAATCTAGCCAACATACTTGCCCCAAGTGCGATTTCGGCTCCAGTTACAAATAAAAACTGGCTTTCTTGTTCAGGCTTTTATCGCTGTGGACACAATCAATGCACAGCATGCAATTTTGCAAAAATAATAATAATAATAATAATAATTTATTCATTTATATAGCGCTATTAATTCCATAGCGCTTTACATACATTGGGAATGCTGTCCCCATTGGGGCTCACAATCTAAATTCCCTATCTGTATGTCTTTGGAGTGTGGGAGGAAACCGGAGTACCCGGAGGAAACCCACGCAAACATGGGGAGAACATACAAACTCCTTGCAGATGGTGTCCTTGGTGGGGATTGAACCCAGGACCTCAGCGCTGCAAGACTGCAGTGCTAATCACTGAGCCACCATGCCGCCATCAGCAAACAGTTTATTTCCACCCATACGGGTCTTTCTTATGATGTAAAAAATTATATTAATTGCAATACATCATATGTTGTGTATTTGATTGAGTGCACAGCGTGCAGGATTCAATATGTTGGCTGTACTGGGAATTCTTTGAAGAAAAGAATTAGGCGCCACCTGTCAGATGCCCTGAATGTGAATGCACTCAACATCTCTGCGGTTTCACGGCATTTTGCCACCATACATGGTAGAAACACTGATTGCTTCACATTCATGGGCATTGAAAGAGTTAACAAGCCTCACAGGGGTGGCGACCACAGAAGAAAACTCTTAAACAGAGAATCCCTCTGGATATTCAGGCTCGGCACCAGGGTACCGCACGGTCTGAATACCAGACAAGATTTAATCCTTCAATATACATAAATAGTTTTCTTTTTGCTCCTCTTTTGTGGCTTAAACAAGCACAAGATAGTAAGACTAATGTTTTCCATTCTATTCAGAATTGTATTGTGAAAAAACTTCTGCATTTTCTATAGTTCAATCTGAATAATAATTTAAAATATTGACAAATAATAAAAAATAAAACAACAAAAATTTTTTTTTTTTTTTTTTTTTTTTTTTTTTGTTAGAAGAATTCCCTTAAACAGAGATTTATTTTGCATATTCAGGCTCGGCACCAGTATGCCGCACGGTCTGAATAACCGATAATATTTAATTCTTTAGTATACAATAATAGCCCCCCTCTTTTTTTTTTTTTTTTTTTTTTTTTTTTTTTTTTTTTTCTCCGCTTCCCTTCTGGGATTCAAACAAGTATAGGGAAGCTAAATTAAATGGTTCTTACTCTATTTAAAATAGAATATCCCATTACAAGCCTAAAAAATTTCTCACATCTTTTCTGTTTATTTTGAATAATAATTTATAATACCTACAAAAAATAAAGAATAAGCTTGTTTTGTAAAAAGAGAACTTTTAAACAGAAAATCCCTCTGAATATTCAGGCTCGGCACTAGGTGCCGCACAGTCTGAATACCCGACAGGATTTAATTATTCAGTACTCACAAACAGTCCCTTTTGTGCTTCTCCTCTGAGGTTCTGACAAGCATGGGAAAGCATGACAAAGAGTTTGTTTTTTTTTTTTTTTTTTTTTTTTTCTATTCAGAATCACTCTGAATATTCAGACTCGGCACCAGTGTGCCGCACGGCCTGAATATCAGACAATGTCCAATTTTTTGAACATACAAAAATTGTCCCTTTTTTGTTTCTCTTTTGTGATTTGAACAAGTATAGGGAAGCTAGATTAACTAGTTCCTATCTCATTCAGAATTGTGTATCCTATTAAAAACTCAGAAAATTCTCTGTATCTTTTACGATTCATTCTGAACAATAACTTAAAATATTCACAAAAAATAAAAAATAAGCCTGTTTTGTGGGAAGAAAACTTTCAAACAGAAAAGAGATCTTCTGAATATTAAAACTCAGCACTAGATGCCGCACAGTCTGAATATCCGACAGCACTTGATTATTCAGTACATACAAACAGTCCCCTGTTTGCTTCTCCTCTGTGGTTAAAACAAGCATAGGGAAACAAGACAAATAGTTTTCCAATTTTTTTTTTTTTTTTTTTTTTTTTTTTTTTTTTTTTTTTTTTCCTTCCCTTCTGGGATTCAAACAAGTATAGGGAAGCTAAATTAAATGGTTCTTACTCTATTTAAAATAGAATATCCCATTAAAAACCTTAAAAAATCCCTCACATCTTTTTCTGTTTATTTTGAATAATAATTCATAATACCTACAAAAAATAAAGCATAAGCTTGTTTTGTAAGAAGAGAACTTTTAAACAGAAAATCCCTCTGAATATTCAGGCTCGGCACCAGGTGCCGCACAGTCTGAATACCCGACAGGATTTAATTATTCAGTACTCACAAACAGTCCCTTTTGCGCTTCTCTTCTGAGGTTCTGACAAGCATGGGAAAGCAAGACAAATAGTTTTTTTTTTTTTTTTTTGTTTTTTTTTTGGTTTTTTTTGTTTTTTTTGTTTTTTTTTTTTTTTTTTCCCAGAACTACATATTCTATTAAAACTTAAGGGAATCTTGTGTACTCTTTTTGGTTTAATTTAAATAATAATTCAAAGTAATCACACAAGAAATAAAGAATAAAATTGTTTTGTAAGCTATATGTAATTCTCATAGCTATTCATGTATTTCCTTATGCTTTTTGAATGAATGTTCAGCTGGAGAAAGTTACACATATAAAAATTTCATAAAATCTCTCCTATACTTAGTCTCATTGACTTAATATAAAAATTGTTTAAAAGAACAGAGAGTTCTCAGTGGTTGATACCTTTTAATGGCTAACTGAAAAGATGGTAATAATTGCAAGCTTTCGAGACTACTCAGGTCTCTTCATCAGGCATGGTATAACACAAAATCTGAAGAGTCACGTATTTATACACAACAGGACTTAGAATAGTGCAGTAAAAAAAAAAAAAAAAAAAAAAAAAAGAACAAGTTATATGAAACAGAACTATCTCTATGGCAGGGGGACAAGCTGTTCTAGCCATAAATACTGCTGCAGTTCAGTGTGATGAGACCCAAGTGTGATGACAACCACTGAGAACTCTCTGTTTGAGTAGTCTCGAAAGCTTGCAATTATTACCATCTTTTCAGTTAGCCATTAAAAGGTATCAACCACTGAGAACTCTCTGTTCTTGTGTATAAATACGTGATTATTCAGATTTTGTGTTATACCATGCCTGATGAAGAGACCTGAGTAGTCTCGAAAGCTTGCAATTATTACCATCTTTTCAGTTAGCCATTAAAAGGTATCAACCACTGAGAACTCTCTGTTCTTTTAAACAATTTTTTTATCTCTACTGGCTAACACGGTACAAAGATATATTTTACTTGTGACTTAATATACTAATTTTTGATGAAAATTATTTCCAGTGTTTTTTTATTCATTTTTGATAGGACAATTATTTTCTAAAACTTCATATTGTGGATACCCACATGTATGTTTTAACTTTTTACGTGACTGATGATAGTGTGGTTTGGGAATCTCACACCTGCACGTTTTTAGTCTAATTTGATCACTAATCCCACCCCTCTACGTGTTATGTGTAACTTTTAAATACTGAACCAGTTTGGTTACAACACATGCCATGAATAAGACTCTCTGGTCGAAACGCGTCGGATAGATCCACTTTTTGCACTTGTGCCTCTGTGTCCACTGCACAGTCTGTATGTTTTTATACTTATACAAATAAATACAAGTTTTATTTTTATCCTCCTTGATGCTGGATATTTGATTCTTAATGCAGGTCCATGTTCACACATTCATGGTTTCCATCCTTTAGCATTATCAGAGTGCAAACTGTATTTTTTTGTATGTTATGTTATGTCATGTTCAGTTATGCGACTGTTCACACGTCAGGTCGATGAGGCTGAGTGCAGGCAGTCTTTTTTGTCTATATCAAGAGGGTCATACCTTCTGACCATGCACCCTTCCCCCAGTTGCCACAGGTAATCTCATTCTATATAGCAGGTTCCTACATGCCCATACACAGGAGGTTTTTAACCCAGAGAGAGGCTTCAGAAGTGCGTTAGGTACCCAGTTACGAGATATGCCGTGAAGGGGCAACTGGGCAGCTATACAAATGGCCATTTCTATACGCTAAATATCTCATTTTTCTTAGATTTTCCTTAGCAGTAATGCAGGTCCATGTTCACACATTCATGGTTTCCATCCTTTAGCATTATCAGAGTGCAAACTGTATTTTTTTGTATGTTATGTCATGTTCAGTTATGCGACTGTTCACACGTCAGGTCGATGAGGCTGAGTGCAGGCAGTCTTTTTTGTCTATATCAAGAGGGTCATACCTTCTGACCGTGCACCCCTCCCCCAGTTGCCACAGGTAATCTCATTCTATATAGCAGGTTCCTACCTGCCCATACACAGGAGGTTTTTAACCCAGAGAGAGGCTTCAGAAGTGCGTTAGGTACCCAGTTACGAGATATGTCGTGAAGGGGCAACTGGGCAGATATACAAATGGCCATTTCTATACGCTAAATATCTCATTTTTCTTAGATTTTCCTTAGCAGTAATGCAGGTCCATGTTCACACATTCATGGTTTCCATACTTTAGCATTATCAGAGTGCAAACTGTATTTTTTTGTATGTTATGTCATGTTCAGTTATGCGACTGTTCACACGTCAGGTCGATGAGGCTGAGTGCAGGCAGTCTTTTTTGTCTATATCAAGAGGGTCATACCTTCTGACCGTGCACCCCTCCCCCAGTTGCCACAGGTAATCTCATTCTATATAGCAGGTTCCTACGTGCCCATACACAGGAGGTTTTTAACCCAGAGAGAGGCTTCAGAATAGCGTTAGGTACCCAGTTACGAGATATGTCGTGAAGGGGCAACTGGGCAGATATACAAATGGCCATTTCTTTACGCTAAATATCTCATTTTTCTTAGATTTTCCTTAGCAGTAATGCAGGTCCATGTTCACACATTCATGGTTTCCATACTTTAGCATTATCAGAGTGCAAACTGTATTTTTTTGTATGTTGTGTCATGTTCAGTTATGCGACTGTTCACACGTCAGGTCGATGAGGCTGAGTGCAGGCAGTCTTTTTTGTCTATATCAAGAGGGTCATACCTTCTGACCGTGCACCCCTCCCCCAGTTGCCACAGGTAATCTCATTCTATATAGCAGGTTCCTACGTGCCCATACACAGGAGGTTTTTAACCCAGAGAGAGGCTTCAGAATAGCGTTAGGTACCCAGTTACGAGAGATGTCGTGAAGGGGCAACTGGGCAGATATACAAATGGCCATTTCTTTACGCTAAATATCTCATTTTTCTTAGATTTTCCTTAGCAGTAATGCAGGTCCATGTTCACACATTCATGGTTTCCATACTTTAGCATTATCAGAGTGCAAACTGTATTTTTTTTGTATGTTATGTCATGTTCAGTTATGCGACTGTTCACACGTCAGGTCGATGAGGCTGAGTGCAGGCAGTCTTTTTTGTCTATATCAAGAGGGTCATACCTTCTGACCGTGCACCCCTCCCCCAGTTGCCACAGGTAATCTCATTCTATATAGCAGGTTCCTACGTGCCCATACACAGGAGGTTTTTAACCCAGAGAGAGGCTTCAGAATAGCGTTAGGTACCCAGTTACGAGAGATGTCGTGAAGGGGCAACTGGGCAGATATACAAATGGCCATTTCTTTACGCTAAATATCTCATTTTTCTTAGATTTTCCTTAGCAGTAATGCAGGTCCATGTTCACACATTCATGGTTTCCATACTTTAGCATTATCAGAGTGCAAACTGTATTTTTTTTGTATGTTATGTCATGTTCAGTTATGCGACTGTTCACACGTCAGGTCGATGAGGCTGAGTGCAGGCAGTCTTTTTTGTCTATATCAAGAGGTTCATACCTTCTGACCGTGCACCCCTCCCCCAGTTGCCACAGGTAATCTCATTCTATATAGCAGGTTCCTACGTGCCCATACACAGGAGGTTTTTAACCCAGAGAGAGGCTTCAGAATAGCGTTAGGTACCCAGTTACGAGAGATGTCGTGAAGGGGCAACTGGGCAGATATACAAATGGCCATTTCTTTACGCTAAATATCTCATTTTTCTTAGATTTTCCTTAGCAGTAATGCAGGTCCATGTTCACACATTCATGGTTTCCATCCTTTAGCATTATCAGAGTGCAAACTGTATTTTTTTGTATGTTATGTCATGTTCAGTTATGCGACTGTTCACACGTCAGGTCGATGAGGCTGAGTGCAGGCAGTCTTTTTTGTCTATATCAAGAGGGTCATACCTTCTGACCGTGCACCCCTCCCCCAGTTGCCACAGGTAATCTCATTCTATATAGCAGGTTCCTACCTGCCCATACACAGGAGGTTTTTAACCCAGAGAGAGGCTTCAGAAGTGCGTTAGGTACCCAGTTACGAGATATGTCGTGAAGGGGCAACTGGGCAGATATACAAATGGCCATTTCTATACGCTAAATATCTCATTTTTCTTAGATTTTCCTTAGCAGTAATGCAGGTCCATGTTCACACATTCATGGTTTCCATACTTTAGCATTATCAGAGTGCAAACTGTATTTTTTTGTATGTTATGTCATGTTCAGTTATGCGACTGTTCACACGTCAGGTCGATGAGGCTGAGTGCAGGCAGTCTTTTTTGTCTATATCAAGAGGGTCATACCTTCTGACCGTGCACCCCTCCCCCAGTTGCCACAGGTAATCTCATTCTATATAGCAGGTTCCTACGTGCCCATACACAGGAGGTTTTTAACCCAGAGAGAGGCTTCAGAATAGCGTTAGGTACCCAGTTACGAGATATGTCGTGAAGGGGCAACTGGGCAGATATACAAATGGCCATTTCTTTACGCTAAATATCTCATTTTTCTTAGATTTTCCTTAGCAGTAATGCAGGTCCATGTTCACACATTCATGGTTTCCATACTTTAGCATTATCAGAGTGCAAACTGTATTTTTTTGTATGTTGTGTCATGTTCAGTTATGCGACTGTTCACACGTCAGGTCGATGAGGCTGAGTGCAGGCAGTCTTTTTTGTCTATATCAAGAGGGTCATACCTTCTGACCGTGCACCCCTCCCCCAGTTGCCACAGGTAATCTCATTCTATATAGCAGGTTCCTACGTGCCCATACACAGGAGGTTTTTAACCCAGAGAGAGGCTTCAGAATAGCGTTAGGTACCCAGTTACGAGAGATGTCGTGAAGGGGCAACTGGGCAGATATACAAATGGCCATTTCTTTACGCTAAATATCTCATTTTTCTTAGATTTTCCTTAGCAGTAATGCAGGTCCATGTTCACACATTCATGGTTTCCATACTTTAGCATTATCAGAGTGCAAACTGTATTTTTTTTGTATGTTATGTCATGTTCAGTTATGCGACTGTTCACACGTCAGGTCGATGAGGCTGAGTGCAGGCAGTCTTTTTTGTCTATATCAAGAGGGTCATACCTTCTGACCGTGCACCCCTCCCCCAGTTGCCACAGGTAATCTCATTCTATATAGCAGGTTCCTACGTGCCCATACACAGGAGGTTTTTAACCCAGAGAGAGGCTTCAGAATAGCGTTAGGTACCCAGTTACGAGAGATGTCGTGAAGGGGCAACTGGGCAGATATACAAATGGCCATTTCTTTACGCTAAATATCTCATTTTTCTTAGATTTTCCTTAGCAGTAATGCAGGTCCATGTTCACACATTCATGGTTTCCATACTTTAGCATTATCAGAGTGCAAACTGTATTTTTTTGTATGTTGTGTCATGTTCAGTTATGCGACTGTTCACACGTCAGGTCGATGAGGCTGAGTGCAGGCAGTCTTTTTTGTCTATATCAAGAGGGTCATACCTTCTGACCGTGCACCCCTCCCCCAGTTGCCACAGGTAATCTCATTCTATATAGCAGGTTCCTACGTGCCCATACACAGGAGGTTTTTAACCCAGAGAGAGGCTTCAGAATAGCGTTAGGTACCCAGTTACGAGAGATGTCGTGAAGGGGCAACTGGGCAGATATACAAATGGCCATTTCTTTACGCTAAATATCTCATTTTTCTTAGATTTTCCTTAGCAGTAATGCAGGTCCATGTTCACACATTCATGGTTTCCATACTTTAGCATTATCAGAGTGCAAACTGTATTTTTTTTGTATGTTATGTCATGTTCAGTTATGCGACTGTTCACACGTCAGGTCGATGAGGCTGAGTGCAGGCAGTCTTTTTTGTCTATATCAAGAGGGTCATACCTTCTGACCGTGCACCCCTCCCCCAGTTGCCACAGGTAATCTCATTCTATATAGCAGGTTCCTACGTGCCCATACACAGGAGGTTTTTAACCCAGAGAGAGGCTTCAGAATAGCGTTAGGTACCCAGTTACGAGAGATGTCGTGAAGGGGCAACTGGGCAGATATACAAATGGCCATTTCTTTACGCTAAATATCCCATTTTTCTTAGATTTTCCTTAGCAGTAATGCAGGTCCATGTTCACACATTCATGGTTTCCATACTTTAGCATTATCAGAGTGCAAACTGTATTTTTTTTGTATGTTATGTCATGTTCAGTTATGCGACTGTTCACACGTCAGGTCGATGAGGCTGAGTGCAGGCAGTCTTTTTTGTCTATATCAAGAGGGTCATACCTTCTGACCGTGCACCCCTCCCCCAGTTGCCACAGGTAATCTCATTCTATATAGCAGGTTCCTACATGCCCATACACAGGAGGTTTTTAACCCAGAGAGAGGCTTCAGAATTGCGTTAGGTACCCAGTTACGAGATATGTCGTGAAGGGGCAACTGGGCAGATATACAAATGGCCATTTCTATACACTAAATATCTCATTTTTCTTAGATTTTCCTTAGCAGTAATGCAGGTCCATGTTCACACATTCATGGTTTCCATACTTTAGCATTATCAGAGTGCAAACTGTATTTTTTTGTATGTTATGTCATGTTCAGTTATGCGACTGTTCACACGTCAGGTCGATGAGGCTGAGTGCAGGCAGTCTTTTTTGTCTATATCAAGAGGGTCATACCTTCTGACCGTGCACCCCTCCCCCAGTTGCCACAGGTAATCTCATTCTATATAGCAGGTTCCTACGTGCCCATACACAGGAGGTTTTTATGCCAGAGAGAGGCTTCAGAATAGCGTTAGGTACCCAGTTACGAGATATGTCGTGAAGGGGCAACTGGGCAGATATACAAATGACCATTTCTTTACGCTAAATATCTAATTTTTCTTAGATTTTCCTTAGCAGTAATGCAGGTCCATGTTCACACATTCATGGTTTCCATACTTTAGCATTATCAGAGTGCAAACTGTATTTTTTTGTACGTTATGTCATGTTCAGTTATGCGACTGTTCACACGTCAGGTCAATGAGGCTGAGTGCAGGCAGTCTTTTTTGTCTATATCAAGAGGGTCATACCTTCTGACCGTGCACCCCTCCCCCAGTTGCCACAGGTAATCTCATTCTATATAGCAGGTTCCTACGTGCCCATACACAGGAGGTTTTTAACCCAGAGAGAGGCTTCAGAATAGCGTTAGGTACCCAGTTACGAGATATGCCGTGAAGGGGCAACTGGGCAGATATACAAATGGCCATTTCTATACGCTAAATATCTCATTTTTCTTAGATTTTCCTTAGCAGTAATGCAGGTCCATGTTCACACATTCATGGTTTCCATCCTTTAGCATTATCAGAGTGCAAACTGTATTTTTTTGTATGTTATGTCATGTTCAGTTATGCGACTGTTCACACGTCAGGTCGATGAGGCTGAGTGCAGGCAGTCTTTTTGTCTATATCAAGAGGGTCATACCTTCTGACCGTGCACCCCTCCCCCAGTTGCCACAGGTAATCTCATTCTATATAGCAGGTTCCTACGTGCCCATACACAGGAGGTTTTTAACCCAGAGAGAGGCTTCAGAATAGCGTTAGGTACCCAGTTACGAGAGATGTCGTGAAGGGGCAACTGGGCAGATATACAAATGGCCATTTCTTTACGCTAAATATCTCATTTTTCTTAGATTTTCCTTAGCAGTAATGCAGGTCCATGTTCACACATTCATGGTTTCCATACTTTAGCATTATCAGAGTGCAAACTGTATTTTTTTTGTATGTTATGTCATGTTCAGTTATGCGACTGTTCACACGTCAGGTCGATGAGGCTGAGTGCAGGCAGTCTTTTTTGTCTATATCAAGAGGGTCATACCTTCTGACCGTGCACCCCTCCCCCAGTTGCCACAGGTAATCTCATTCTATATAGCAGGTTCCTACATGCCCATACACAGGAGGTTTTTAACCCAGAGAGAGGCTTCAGAATTGCGTTAGGTACCCAGTTACGAGATATGTCGTGAAGGGGCAACTGGGCAGATATACAAATGGCCATTTCTATACACTAAATATCTCATTTTTCTTAGATTTTCCTTAGCAGTAATGCAGGTCCATGTTCACACATTCATGGTTTCCATACTTTAGCATTATCAGAGTGCAAACTGTATTTTTTTGTATGTTATGTCATGTTCAGTTATGCGACTGTTCACACGTCAGGTCGATGAGGCTGAGTGCAGGCAGTCTTTTTTGTCTATATCAAGAGGGTCATACCTTCTGACCGTGCACCCCTCCCCCAGTTGCCACAGGTAATCTCATTCTATATAGCAGGTTCCTACGTGCCCATACACAGGAGGTTTTTATGCCAGAGAGAGGCTTCAGAATAGCGTTACGTACCCAGTTACGAGAGATGTCGTGAAGGGGCAACTGGGCAGATATACAAATGGCCATTTCTATACGCTAAATATCTCATTTTTCTTAGATTTTCCTTAGCAGTAATGCAGGTCCATGTTCACACATTCATGGTTTCCATACTTTAGCATTATCAGAGTGCAAACTGTATTTTTTTGTACGTTATGTCATGTTCAGTTATGCGACTGTTCACACGTCAGGTCGATGAGGCAGAGTGCAGGCAGTCTTTTTTGTCTATATCAAGAGGGTCATACCTTCTGACCGTGCACCCCTCCCCCAGTTGCCACAGGTAATCTCATTCTATATAGCAGGTTCCTACGTGCCCATACACAGGAGGTTTTTAACCCAGAGAGAGGCTTCAGAATAGCATTAGGTACCCAGTTACGAGATATGCCGTGAAGGGGCAACTGGGCAGATATACAAATGGCCATTTCTATACGCTAAATATCTCATTTTTCTTAGATTTTCCTTAGCAGTAATGCAGGTCCATGTTCACACATTCATGGTTTCCATACTTTAGCATTATCAGAGTGCAAACTGTATTTTTTTGTACGTTATGTCATGTTCAGTTATGCGACTGTTCACACGTCAGGTCGATGAGGCTGAGTGCAGGCAGTCTTTTTTGTCTATATCAAGAGGGTCATACCTTCTGACCGTGCACCCCTCCCCCAGTTGCCACAGGTAATCTTATTCTATATAGCAGGTTCCTACATGCCCATACACAGGAGGTTTTTAACCCAGAGAGAGGCTTCAGAATTGCGTTAGGTACCCAGTTACGAGATATGTCGTGAAGGGGCAACTGGGCAGATATACAAATGGCCATTTCTATACGCTAAATATCCCATTTTTCTTAGATTTTCCTTAGCAGTAATGCAGGTCCATGTTCACACATTCATGGTTTCCATACTTTAGCATTATCAGAGTGCAAACTGTATTTTTGTTGTATGTTATGTCATGTTCAGTTATGCGACTGTTCACACGTCAGGTCGATGAGGCTGAGTGCAGGCAGTCTTTTTTGTCTATATCAAGAGGGTCATACCTTCTGACCGTGCACCCCTCCCCCAGTTGCCACAGGTAATCTCATTCTATATAGCAGGTTCCTACATGCCCATACACAGGAGGTTTTTAACCCAGAGAGAGGCTTCAGAATTGCGTTAGGTACCCAGTTACGAGATATGTCGTGAAGGGGCAACTGGGCAGATATACAAATGGCCATTTCTATACACTAAATATCTCATTTTTCTTAGATTTTCCTTAGCAGTAATGCAGGTCCATGTTCACACATTCATGGTTTCCATCCTTTAGCATTATCAGAGTGCAAACTGTATTTTTTTGTATGTTATGTCATGTTCAGTTATGCGACTGTTCACACGTCAGGTCGATGAGGCTGAGTGCAGGCAGTCTTTTTTGTCTATATCAAGAGGGTCATACCTTCTGACCGTGCACCCCTCCCCCAGTTGCCACAGGTAATCTCATTCTATATAGCAGGTTCCTACGTGCCCATACACAGGAGGTTTTTATGCCAGAGAGAGGCTTCAGAATAGCGTTAGGTACCCAGTTACGAGATATGTCGTGAAGGGGCAACTGGGCAGATATACAAATGGCCATTTCTTTACGCTAAATATCTAATTTTTCTTAGATTTTCCTTAGCAGTAATGCAGGTCCATGTTCACACATTCATGGTTTCCATACTTTAGCATTATCAGAGTGCAAACTGTATTTTTTTGTACGTTATGTCATGTTCAGTTATGCGACTGTTCACACGTCAGGTCAATGAGGCTGAGTGCAGGCAGTCTTTTTTGTCTATATCAAGAGGGTCATACCTTCTGACCGTGCACCCCTCCCCCAGTTGCCACAGGTAATCTCATTCTATATAGCAGGTTCCTACGTGCCCATACACAGGAGGTTTTTAACCCAGAGAGAGGCTTCAGAATAGCGTTAGGTACCCAGTTACGAGATATGCCGTGAAGGGGCAACTGGGCAGATATACAAATGGCCATTTCTATACGCTAAATATCTCATTTTTCTTAGATTTTCCTTAGCAGTAATGCAGGTCCATGTTCACACATTCATGGTTTCCATCCTTTAGCATTATCAGAGTGCAAACTGTATTTTTTTGTATGTTATGTCATGTTCAGTTATACGACTGTTCACACGTCAGGTCGATGAGGCTGAGTGCAGGCAGTCTTTTTTGTCTATATCAAGAGGGTCAAACCTTCTGACCGTGCACCCCTCCCCCAATTGCCACAGGTAATCTCATTCTATATAGCAGGTTCCTACGTGCCCATACACAGGAGGTTTTTAACCCAGAGAGAGGCTTCAGAATAGCGTTAGGTACCCAGTTACGAGATATGCCGTGAAGGGGCAACTGGGCAGATATACAAATGGCCATTTCTATACGCTAAATATCTCATTTTTCTTAGATTTTCCTTAGCAGTAATGCAGGTCCATGTTCACATATTCATGGTTTCCATACTTTAGCATTATCAGAGTGCAAACTGTATTTTTTTGTACGTTATGTCATGTTCAGTTATGCGACTGTTCACACGTCAGGTCGATGAGGCTGAGTGCAGGCAGTCTTTTTTGTCTATATCAAGAGGGTCATACCTTCTGACTGTGCACCCCTCCCCCAGTTGCCACAGGTAATCTCATTCTATATAGCAGGTTCCTACGTGCCCATACACAGGAGGTTTTTAACCCAGAGAGAGGCTTCAGAATAGCGTTAGGTACCCAGTTGCGAGATATGTCGTGAAGGGGCAACTGGGCAGATATACAAATGGCCATTCCTTTACGCTAAATATCTCATTTTTCTTAGATTTTCCTTAGCAGTAATGCAGGTCCATGTTCACACATTCATGGTTTCCATACTTTAGCATTATCAGAGTGCAAACTGTATTTTTTTGTACGTTATGTCATGTTCAGTTATGCGACTGTTCACACGTCAGGTCGATGAGGCTGAGTGCAGGCAGTCTTTTTTGTCTATATCAAGAGGGTCATACCTTCTGACCGTGCACCCCTCCCCCAGTTGCCACAGGTAATCTCATTCTATATAGCAGGTTCCTACGTGCCCATACACAGGAGGTTTTTAACCCAGAGAGAGGCTTCAGAATAGCGTTAGGTACCCAGTTACGAGATATGCCGTGAAGGGGCAACTGGGCAGATATACAAATGGCCATTTCTATACGCTAAATATCTCATTTTTCTTAGATTTTCCTTAGCAGTAATGCAGGTCCATGTTCACACATTCATGGTTTCCATACTTTAGCATTATCAGAGTGCAAACTGTATTTTTTTGTACGTTATGTCATGTTCAGTTATGCGACTGTTCACACGTCAGGTCGATGAGGCTGAGTGCAGGCAGTCTTTTTTGTCTATATCAAGAGGGTCATACCTTCTGACCGTGCACCCCTCCCCCAGTTGCCACAGGTAATCTCATTCTATATAGCAGGTTCCTACGTGCCCATACACAGGAGGTTTTTAACCCAGAGAGAGGCTTCAGAATAGCGTTAGGTACCCAGTTACGAGATATGCCGTGAAGGGGCAACTGGGCAGATATACAAATGGCCATTTCTATACGCTAAATATCTCATTTTTCTTAGATTTTCCTTAGCAGTAATGCAGGTCCATGTTCACACATTCATGGTTTCCATCCTTTAGCATTATCAGAGTGCAAACTGTATTTTTTTGTATGTTATGTCATGTTCAGTTATGCGACTGTTCACACGTCAGGTCGATGAGGCTGAGTGCAGGCAGTCTTTTTTGTCTATATCAAGAGGGTCATACCTTCTGACCGTGCACCCCTCCCCCAGTTGCCACAGGTAATCTCATTCTATATAGCAGGTTCCTACGTGCCCATACACAGGAGGTTTTTAACCCAGAGAGAGGCTTCAGAATAGCGTTAGGTACCCAGTTACGAGATATGCCGTGAAGGGGCAACTGGGCAGATATACAAATGGCCATTTCTATACACTAAATATCTCATTTTTCTTAGATTTTCCTTAGCAGTAATGCAGGTCCATGTTCACACATTCATGGTTTCCATACTTTAGCATTATCAGAGTGCAAACTGTATTTTTTTGTATGTTATGTCATGTTCAGTTATGCGACTGTTCACATGTCAGGTCGATGAGGCTGAGTGCAGGCAGTCTTTTTTGTCTATATCAAGAGGGTCATACCTTCTGACCGTGCACCCCTCCCCCAGTTGCCACAGGTAATCTCATTCTATATAGCAGGTTCCTACGTGCCCATACACAGGAGGTTTTTAACCCAGAGAGAGGCTTCAGAATAGCGTTAGGTACCCAGTTACGAGATATGCCGTGAAGGGGCAACTGGGCAGATATACAAATGGCCATTTCTATACGCTAAATATCTCATTTTTCTTAGATTTTCCTTAGCAGTAATGCAGGTCCATGTTCACACATTCATGGTTTCCATACTTTAGCATTATCAGAGTGCAAACTGTATTTTTTTGTATGTTATGTCATGTTCAGTTATGCGACTGTTCACACGTCAGGTCGATGAGGCTGAGTGCAGGCAGTCTTTTTTGTCTATATCAAGAGGGTCATACCTTCTGACCGTGCACCCCTCCCCCAGTTGCCACAGGTAATCTCATTCTATATAGCAGGTTCCTACGTGCCCATACACAGGAGGTTTTTAACCCAGAGAGAGGCTTCAGAATAGCGTTAGGTACCCAGTTACGAGATATGCCGTGAAGGGGCAACTGGGCAGATATACAAATGGCCATTTCTATACGCTAAATATCTCATTTTTCTTAGATTTTCCTTAGCAGTAATGCAGGTCCATGTTCACACATTCATGGTTTCCATACTTTAGCATTATCAGAGTGCAAACTGTATTTTTTTGTATGTTATGTCATGTTCAGTTATGCGACTGTTCACACGTCAGGTCGATGAGGCTGAGTGCAGGCAGTCTTTTTTGTCTATATCAAGAGGGTCATACCTTCTGACCGTGCACCCCTCCCCCAGTTGCCACAGGTAATCTCATTCTATATAGCAGGTTCCTACGTGCCCATACACAGGAGGTTTTTAACCCAGAGAGTGGCTTCAGAATAGCGTTAGGTACCCAGTTACGTGATATGCCGTGAAGGGGCAACTGGGCAGATATACAAATGGCCATTTCTATACGCTAAATATCTCATTTTTCTTAGATTTTCCTTAGCAGTAATGCAGGTCCATGTTCACACATTCATGGTTTCCATACTTTAGCATTATCAGAGTGCAAACTGTATTTTTTTGTATGTTATGTCATGTTCAGTTATGCGACTGTTCACACGTCAGGTCGATGAGGCTGAGTGCAGGCAGTCTTTTTTGTCTATATCAAGAGGGTCATACCTTCTGACCGTGCACCCCTCCCCCAGTTGCCACAGGTAATCTCATTCTATATAGCAGGTTCCTACGTGCCCATACACAGGAGGTTTTTAACCCAGAGAGAGGCTTCAGAATAGCGTTAGGTACCCAGTTACGAGATATGCCGTGAAGGGGCAACTGGGCAGATATACAAATGGCCATTTCTATACGCTAAATATCTCATTTTTCTTAGATTTTCCTTAGCAGTAATGCAGGTCCATGTTCACACATTCATGGTTTCCATACTTTAGCATTATCAGAGTGCAAACTGTATTTTTTTGTACGTTATGTCATGTTCAGTTATGCGACTGTTCACACGTCAGGTCGATGAGGCTGAGTGCAGGCAGTCTTTTTTGTCTATATCAAGAGGGTCATACCTTCTGACTGTGCACCCCTCCCCCAGTTGCCACAGGTAATCTCATTCTATATAGCAGGTTCCTACGTGCCCATACACAGGAGGTTTTTAACCCAGAGAGAGGCTTCAGAATAGCGTTAGGTACCCAGTTGCGAGATATGTCGTGAAGGGGCAACTGGGCAGATATACAAATGGCCATTTCTTTACGCTAAATATCTCATTTTTCTTAGATTTTCCTTAGCAGTAATGCAGGTCCATGTTCACACATTCATGGTTTCCATACTTTAGCATTATCAGAGTGCAAACTGTATTTTTTTGTATGTTCTGTCATGTTCAGTTATGCGACTGTTCACACGTCAGGTCGATGAGGCTGAGTGCAGGCAGTCTTTTTTGTCTATATCAAGAGGGTCATACCTTCTGACCGTGCACCCCTCCCCCAGTTGCCACAGGTAATCTCATTCTATATAGCAGGTTCCTACGTGCCCATACACAGGAGGTTTTTAACCCAGAGAGAGGCTTCAGAATAGCGTTAGGTACCCAGTTACGAGATATGCCGTGAAGGGGCAACTGGGCAGATATACAAATGGCCATTTCTATACGCTAAATATCTCATTTTTCTTAGATTTTCCTTAGCAGTAATGCAGGTCCATGTTCACACATTCATGGTTTCCATACTTTAGCATTATCAGAGTGCAAACTGTATTTTTTTGTATGTTATGTCATGTTCAGTTATGCGACTGTTCACACGTCAGGTCGATGAGGCTGAGTGCAGGCAGTCTTTTTTGTCTATATCAAGAGGGTCATACCTTCTGACCGTGCACCCCTCCCCCAGTTGCCACAGGTAATCTCATTCTATATAGCAGGTTCCTACGTGCCCATACACAGGAGGTTTTTAACCCAGAGAGAGGCTTCAGAATAGCGTTAGGTACCCAGTTACGAGATATGCCGTGAAGGGGCAACTGGGCAGATATACAAATGGCCATTTCTATACGCTAAATATCTCATTTTTCTTAGATTTTCCTTAGCAGTAATGCAGGTCCATGTTCACACATTCATGGTTTCCATCCTTTAGCATTATCAGAGTGCAAACTGTATTTTTTTGTATGTTATGTCATGTTCAGTTATGCGACTGTTCACACGTCAGGTCGATGAGGCTGAGTGCAGGCAGTCTTTTTTGTCTATATCAAGAGGGTCATACCTTCTGACCGTGCACCCCTCCCCCAGTTGCCACAGGTAATCTCATTCTATATAGCAGGTTCCTACGTGCCCATACACAGGAGGTTTTTAACCCAGAGAGAGGCTTCAGAATAGCGTTAGGTACCCAGTTACGAGATATGCCGTGAAGGGGCAACTGGGCAGATATACAAATGGCCATTTCTATACACTAAATATCTCATTTTTCTTAGATTTTCCTTAGCAGTAATGCAGGTCCATGTTCACACATTCATGGTTTCCATACTTTAGCATTATCAGAGTGCAAACTGTATTTTTTTGTATGTTATGTCATGTTCAGTTATGCGACTGTTCACATGTCAGGTCGATGAGGCTGAGTGCAGGCAGTCTTTTTTGTCTATATCAAGAGGGTCATACCTTCTGACCGTGCACCCCTCCCCCAGTTGCCACAGGTAATCTCATTCTATATAGCAGGTTCCTACGTGCCCATACACAGGAGGTTTTTAACCCAGAGAGAGGCTTCAGAATAGCGTTAGGTACCCAGTTACGAGATATGCCGTGAAGGGGCAACTGGGCAGATATACAAATGGCCATTTCTATACGCTAAATATCTCATTTTTCTTAGATTTTCCTTAGCAGTAATGCAGGTCCATGTTCACACATTCATGGTTTCCATACTTTAGCATTATCAGAGTGCAAACTGTATTTTTTTGTATGTTATGTCATGTTCAGTTATGCGACTGTTCACACGTCAGGTCGATGAGGCTGAGTGCAGGCAGTCTTTTTTGTCTATATCAAGAGGGTCATACCTTCTGACCGTGCACCCCTCCCCCAGTTGCCACAGGTAATCTCATTCTATATAGCAGGTTCCTACGTGCCCATACACAGGAGGTTTTTAACCCAGAGAGAGGCTTCAGAATAGCGTTAGGTACCCAGTTACGAGATATGCCGTGAAGGGGCAACTGGGCAGATATACAAATGGCCATTTCTATACGCTAAATATCTCATTTTTCTTAGATTTTCCTTAGCAGTAATGCAGGTCCATGTTCACACATTCATGGTTTCCATACTTTAGCATTATCAGAGTGCAATCTGTATTTTTTTGTATGTTATGTCATGTTCAGTTATGCGACTGTTCACACGTCAGGTCGATGAGGCTGAGTGCAGGCAGTCTTTTTTGTCTATATCAAGAGGGTCATACCTTCTGACCGTGCACCCCCCCCCCAGTTGCCACAGGTAATCTCATTCTATATAGCAGGTTCCTACGTGCCCATACACAGGAGGTTTTTAACCCAGAGAGTGGCTTCAGAATAGCGTTAGGTACCCAGTTACGTGATATGCCGTGAAGGGGCAACTGGGCAGATATACAAATGGCCATTTCTATACGCTAAATATCTCATTTTTCTTAGATTTTCCTTAGCAGTAATGCAGGTCCATGTTCACACATTCATGGTTTCCATACTTTAGCATTATCAGAGTGCAAACTGTATTTTTTTGTATGTTATGTCATGTTCAGTTATGCGACTGTTCACACGTCAGGTCGATGAGGCTGAGTGCAGGCAGTCTTTTTTGTCTATATCAAGAGGGTCATACCTTCTGACCGTGCACCCCTCCCCCAGTTGCCACAGGTAATCTCATTCTATATAGCAGGTTCCTACGTGCCCATACACAGGAGGTTTTTAACCCAGAGAGAGGCTTCAGAATAGCGTTAGGTACCCAGTTACGAGATATGCCGTGAAGGGGCAACTGGGCAGATATACAAATGGCCATTTCTATACGCTAAATATCTCATTTTTCTTAGATTTTCCTTAGCAGTAATGCAGGTCCATGTTCACACATTCATGGTTTCCATACTTTAGCATTATCAGAGTGCAAACTGTATTTTTTTGTACGTTATGTCATGTTCAGTTATGCGACTGTTCACACGTCAGGTCGATGAGGCTGAGTGCAGGCAGTCTTTTTTGTCTATATCAAGAGGGTCATACCTTCTGACCGTGCACCCCTCCCCCAGTTGCCACAGGTAATCTCATTCTATATAGCAGGTTCCTACGTGCCCATACACAGGAGGTTTTTAACCCAGAGAGAGGCTTCAGAATAGCGTTAGGTACCCAGTTACGAGATATGCCGTGAAGGGGCAACTGGGCAGATATACAAATGGCCATTTCTATACGCTAAATATCTCATTTTTCTTAGATTTTCCTTAGCAGTAATGCAGGTCCATGTTCACACATTCATGGTTTCCATACTTTAGCATTATCAGAGTGCAAACTGTATTTTTTTGTATGTTATGTCATGTTCAGTTATGCGACTGTTCACACGTCAGGTCGATGAGGCTGAGTGCAGGCAGTCTTTTTTGTCTATATCAAGAGGGTCATACCTTCTGACAGTGCACCCCTCCCCCAGTTGCCACAGGTAATCTTATTCTATATAGCAGGTTCCTACGTGCCCATACACAGGAGGTTTTTAACCCAGAGAGAGGCTTCAGAATAGCGTTAGGTACCCAGTTACGAGATATGCCGTGAAGGGGCAACTGGGCAGATATACAAATGGCCATTTCTATACGCTAAATATCTCATTTTTCTTAGATTTTCCTTAGCAGTAATGCAGGTCCATGTTCACACATTCATGGTTTCCATACTTTAGCATTATCAGAGTGCAAACTGTATTTTTTTGTATGTTATGTCATGTTCAGTTATGCGACTGTTCACACGTCAGGTCGATGAGGCTGAGTGCAGGCAGTCTTTTTTGTCTATATCAAGAGGGTCATACCTTCTGACCGTGCACCCCTCCCCCAGTTGCCACAGGTAATCTTATTCTATATAGCAGGTTCCTACATGCCCATACACAGGAGGTTTTTAACCCAGAGAGAGGCTTCAGAATTGCGTTAGGTACCCAGTTACGAGATATGTCGTGAAGGGGCAACTGGGCAGATATACAAATGGCCATTTCTATACGCTAAATATCTCATTTTTCTTAGATTTTCCTTAGCAGTAATGCAGGTCCATGTTCACACATTCATGGTTTCCATACTTTAGCATTATCAGAGTGCAAACTGTATTTTTTTGTACGTTATGTCATGTTCAGTTATGCGACTGTTCACACGTCAGGTCGATGAGGCTGAGTGCAGGCAGTCTTTTTTGTCTATATCAAGAGGGTCATACCTTCTGACCGTGCACCCCTCCCCCAGTTGCCACAGGTAATCTCATTCTATATAGCAGGTTCCTACGTGCCCATACACAGGAGGTTTTTAACCCAGAGAGAGGCTTCAGAATAGCTTTAGGTACCCAGTTACGAGATATGCCGTGAAGGGGCAACTGGGCAGATATACAAATGGCCATTTCTATACGCTAAATATCTCATTTTTCTTAGATTTTCCTTAGCAGTAATGCAGGTCCATGTTCACACATTCATGGTTTCCATACTTTAGCATTATCAGAGTGCAAACTGTATTTTTTTGTACGTTATGTCATGTTCAGTTATGCGACTGTTCACACGTCAGGTCGATGAGGCTGAGTGCAGGCAGTCTTTTTTGTCTATATCAAGAGGGTCATACCTTCTGACTGTGCACCCCTCCCCCAGTTGCCACAGGTAATCTCATTCTATATAGCAGGTTCCTACGTGCCCATACACAGGAGGTTTTTAACCCAGAGAGAGGCTTCAGAATAGCGTTAGGTACCCAGTTGCGAGATATGTCGTGAAGGGGCAACTGGGCAGATATACAAATGGCCATTTCTTTACGCTAAATATCTCATTTTTCTTAGATTTTCCTTAGCAGTAATGCATGTCCATGTTCACACATTCATGGTTTCCATACTTTAGCATTATCAGAGTGCAAACTGTATTTTTTTGTATGTTATGTCATGTTCAGTTATGCGACTGTTCACACGTCAGGTCGATGAGGCTGAGTGCAGGCAGTCTTTTTTGTCTATATCAAGAGGGTCATACCTTCTGACCGTGCACCCCTCCCCCAGTTGCCACAGGTAATCTTATTCTATATAGCAGGTTCCTACGTGCCCATACACAGGAGGTTTTTAACCCAGAGAGAGGCTTCAGAATAGCGTTAGGTACCCAGTTACGAGATATGCCGTGAAGGGGCAACTGGGCAGATATACAAATGGCCATTTCTATACGCTAAATATCTCATTTTTCTTAGATTTTCCTTAGCAGTAATGCAGGTCCATGTTCACACATACATGGTTTCCATACTTTAGCATTATCAGAGTGCAAACTGTATTTTTTTGTATGTTATGTCATGTTCAGTTATGCGACTGTTCACATGTCAGGTCGATGAGGCTGAGTGCAGGCAGTCTTTTTTGTCTATATCAAGAGGGTCATACCTTCTGACCGTGCACCCCTCCCCCAGTTGCCACAGGTAATCTCATTCTATATAGCAGGTTCCTACGTGCCCATACACAGGAGGTTTTTAACCCAGAGAGAGGCTTCAGAATAGCGTTAGGTACCCAGTTACGAGATATGCCGTGAAGGGGCAACTGGGCAGATATACAAATGGCCATTTCTATACGCTAAATATCTCATTTTTCTTAGATTTTCCTTAGCAGTAATGCAGGTCCATGTTCACACATTCATGGTTTCCATACTTTAGCATTATCAGAGTGCAAACTGTATTTTTTTGTATGTTATGTCATGTTCAGTTATGCGACTGTTCACACGTCAGGTCGATGAGGCTGAGTGCAGGCAGTCTTTTTTGTCTATATCAAGAGGGTCATACCTTCTGACCGTGCACCCCTCCCCCAGTTGCCACAGGTAATCTCATTCTATATAGCAGGTTCCTACGTGCCCATACACAGGAGGTTTTTAACCCAGAGAGAGGCTTCAGAATAGCGTTAGGTACCCAGTTACGAGATATGCCGTGAAGGGGCAACTGGGCAGATATACAAATGGCCATTTCTATACGCTAAATATCTCATTTTTCTTAGATTTTCCTTAGCAGTAATGCAGGTCCATGTTCACACATTCATGGTTTCCATACTTTAGCATTATCAGAGTGCAAACTGTATTTTTTTGTACGTTATGTCATGTTCAGTTATGCGACTGTTCACACGTCAGGTCGATGAGGCTGAGTGCAGGCAGTCTTTTTTGTCTATATCAAGAGGGTCATACCTTCTGACTGTGCACCCCTCCCCCAGTTGCCACAGGTAATCTCATTCTATATAGCAGGTTCCTACGTGCCCATACACAGGAGGTTTTTAACCCAGAGAGAGGCTTCAGAATAGCGTTAGGTACCCAGTTGCGAGATATGTCGTGAAGGGGCAACTGGGCAGATATACAAATGGCCATTTCTTTACGCTAAATATCTAATTTTTCTTAGATTTTCCTTAGCAGTAATGCAGGTCCATGTTCACACATTCATGGTTTCCATACTTTAGCATTATCAGAGTGCAAACTGTATTTTTTTGTATGTTCTGTCATGTTCAGTTATGCGACTGTTCACACGTCAGGTCGATGAGGCTGAGTGCAGGCAGTCTTTTTTGTCTATATCAAGAGGGTCATACCTTCTGACCGTGCACCCCTCCCCCAGTTGCCACAGGTAATCTCATTCTATATAGCAGGTTCCTACGTGCCCATACACAGGAGGTTTTTAACCCAGAGAGAGGCTTCAGAATAGCGTTAGGTACCCAGTTACGAGATATGCCGTGAAGGGGCAACTGGGCAGATATACAAATGGCCATTTCTATACGCTAAATATCTCATTTTTCTTAGATTTTCCTTAGCAGTAATGCAGGTCCATGTTCACACATTCATGGTTTCCATACTTTAGCATTATCAGAGTGCAAACTGTATTTTTTTGTATGTTATGTCATGTTCAGTTATGCGACTGTTCACACGTCAGGTCGATGAGGCTGAGTGCAGGCAGTCTTTTTTGTCTATATCAAGAGGGTCATACCTTCTGACCGTGCACCCCTCCCCCAGTTGCCACAGGTAATCTTATTCTATATAGCAGGTTCCTACGTGCCCATACACAGGAGGTTTTTAACCCAGAGAGAGGCTTCAGAATAGCGTTAGGTACCCAGTTACGAGATATGCCGTGAAGGGGCAACTGGGCAGATATACAAATGGCCATTTCTATACGCTAAATATCTCATTTTTCTTAGATTTTCCTTAGCAGTAATGCAGGTCCATGTTCACACATTCATGGTTTCCATACTTTAGCATTATCAGAGTGCAAACTGTATTTTTTTGTATGTTATGTCATGTTCAGTTATGCGACTGTTCACACGTCAGGTCGATGAGGCTGAGTGCAGGCAGTCTTTTTTGTCTATATCAAGAGGGTCATACCTTCTGACCGTGCACCCCTCCCCCAGTTGCCACAGGTAATCTTATTCTATATAGCAGGTTCCTACATGCCCATACACAGGAGGTTTTTAACCCAGAGAGAGGCTTCAGAATTGCGTTAGGTACCCAGTTACGAGATATGTCGTGAAGGGGCAACTGGGCAGATATACAAATGGCCATTTCTATACGCTAAATATCTCATTTTTCTTAGATTTTACTTAGCAGTAATGCAGGTCCATGTTCACACATTCATGGTTTCCATACTTTAGCATTATCAGAGTGCAAACTGTATTTTTTTGTACGTTATGTCATGTTCAGTTATGCGACTGTTCACACGTCAGGTCGATGAGGCTGAGTGCAGGCAGTCTTTTTTGTCTATATCAAGAGGGTCATACCTTCTGACTGTGCACCCCTCCCCCAGTTGCCACAGGTAATCTCATTCTATATAGCAGGTTCCTACGTGCCCATACACAGGAGGTTTTTAACCCAGAGAGAGGCTTCAGAATAGCGTTAGGTACCCAGTTGCGAGATATGTCGTGAAGGGGCAACTGGGCAGATATACAAATGGCCATTTCTTTACGCTAAATATCTAATTTTTCTTAGATTTTCCTTAGCAGTAATGCAGGTCCATGTTCACACATTCATGGTTTCCATACTTTAGCATTATCAGAGTGCAAACTGTATTTTTTTGTATGTTCTGTCATGTTCAGTTATGCGACTGTTCACACGTCAGGTCGATGAGGCTGAGTGCAGGCAGTCTTTTTTGTCTATATCAAGAGGGTCATACCTTCTGACCGTGCACCCCTCCCCCAGTTGCCACAGGTAATCTCATTCTATATAGCAGGTTCCTACGTGCCCATACACAGGAGGTTTTTAACCCAGAGAGAGGCTTCAGAATAGCGTTAGGTACCCAGTTACGAGATATGCCGTGAAGGGGCAACTGGGCAGATATACAAATGGCCATTTCTATACGCTAAATATCTCATTTTTCTTAGATTTTCCTTAGCAGTAATGCAGGTCCATGTTCACACATTCATGGTTTCCATACTTTAGCATTATCAGAGTGCAAACTGTATTTTTTTGTATGTTATGTCATGTTCAGTTATGCGACTGTTCACACGTCAGGTCGATGAGGCTGAGTGCAGGCAGTCTTTTTTGTCTATATCAAGAGGGTCATACCTTCTGACCGTGCACCCCTCCCCCAGTTGCCACAGGTAATCTTATTCTATATAGCAGGTTCCTACGTGCCCATACACAGGAGGTTTTTAACCCAGAGAGAGGCTTCAGAATAGCGTTAGGTACCCAGTTACGAGATATGCCGTGAAGGGGCAACTGGGCAGATATACAAATGGCCATTTCTATACGCTAAATATCTCATTTTTCTTAGATTTTCCTTAGCAGTAATGCAGGTCCATGTTCACACATTCATGGTTTCCATACTTTAGCATTATCAGAGTGCAAACTGTATTTTTTTGTATGTTATGTCATGTTCAGTTATGCGACTGTTCACACGTCAGGTCGATGAGGCTGAGTGCAGGCAGTCTTTTTTGTCTATATCAAGAGGGTCATACCTTCTGACCGTGCACCCCTCCCCCAGTTGCCACAGGTAATCTTATTCTATATAGCAGGTTCCTACATGCCCATACACAGGAGGTTTTTAACCCAGAGAGAGGCTTCAGAATTGCGTTAGGTACCCAGTTACGAGATATGTCGTGAAGGGGCAACTGGGCAGATATACAAATGGCCATTTCTATACGCTAAATATCTCATTTTTCTTAGATTTTACTTAGCAGTAATGCAGGTCCATGTTCACACATTCATGGTTTCCATACTTTAGCATTATCAGAGTGCAAACTGTATTTTTTTGTACGTTATGTCATGTTCAGTTATGCGACTGTTCACACGTCAGGTCGATGAGGCTGAGTGCAGGCAGTCTTTTTTGTCTATATCAAGAGGGTCATACCTTCTGACCGTGCACCCCTCCCCCAGTTGCCACAGGTAATCTTATTCTATATAGCAGGTTCCTACATGCCCATACACAGGAGGTTTTTAACCCAGAGAGAGGCTTCAGAATAGCGTTAGGTACCCAGTTACGAGATATGCCGTGAAGGGGCAACTGGGCAGATATACAAATGGCCATTTCTATACGCTAAATATCTCATTTTTCTTAGATTTTCCTTAGCAGTAATGCAGGTCCATGTTCACACATTCATGGTTTCCATACTTTAGCATTATCAGAGTGCAAACTGTATTTTTTTGTATGTTATGTCATGTTCAGTTATGCGACTGTTCACACGTCAGGTCGATGAGGCTGAGTGCAGGCAGTCTTTTTTGTCTATATCAAGAGGGTCATACCTTCTGACCGTGCACCCCTCCCCCAGTTGCCACAGGTAATCTCATTCTATATAGCAGGTTCCTACGTGCCCATACACAGGAGGTTTTTAACCCAGAGAGAGGCTTCAGAATAGCTTTAGGTACCCAGTTACGAGATATGCCGTGAAGGGGCAACTGGGCAGATATACAAATGGCCATTTCTATACGCTAAATATCTCATTTTTCTTAGATTTTCCTTAGCAGTAATGCAGGTCCATGTTCACACATTCATGGTTTCCATACTTTAGCATTATCAGAGTGCAAACTGTATTTTTTTGTACGTTATGTCATGTTCAGTTATGCGACTGTTCACACGTCAGGTCGATGAGGCTGAGTGCAGGCAGTCTTTTTTGTCTATATCAAGAGGGTCATACCTTCTGACTGTGCACCCCTCCCCCAGTTGCCACAGGTAATCTCATTCTATATAGCAGGTTCCTACGTGCCCATACACAGGAGGTTTTTAACCCAGAGAGAGGCTTCAGAATAGCGTTAGGTACCCAGTTGCGAGATATGTCGTGAAGGGGCAACTGGGCAGATATACAAATGGCCATTTCTTTACGCTAAATATCTCATTTTTCTTAGATTTTCCTTAGCAGTAATGCAGGTCCATGTTCACACATTCATGGTTTCCATACTTTAGCATTATCAGAGTGCAAACTGTATTTTTTTGTATGTTATGTCATGTTCAGTTATGCGACTGTTCACACGTCAGGTCGATGAGGCTGAGTGCAGGCAGTCTTTTTTGTCTATATCAAGAGGGTCATACCTTCTGACCGTGCACCCCTCCCCCAGTTGCCACAGGTAATCTTATTCTATATAGCAGGTTCCTACGTGCCCATACACAGGAGGTTTTTAACCCAGAGAGAGGCTTCAGAATAGCGTTAGGTACCCAGTTACGAGATATGCCGTGAAGGGGCAACTGGGCAGATATACAAATGGCCATTTCTATACGCTAAATATCTCATTTTTCTTAGATTTTCCTTAGCAGTAATGCAGGTCCATGTTCACACATTCATGGTTTCCATACTTTAGCATTATCAGAGTGCAAACTGTATTTTTTTGTATGTTATGTCATGTTCAGTTATGCGACTGTTCACATGTCAGGTCGATGAGGCTGAGTGCAGGCAGTCTTTTTTGTCTATATCAAGAGGGTCATACCTTCTGACCGTGCACCCCTCCCCCAGTTGCCACAGGTAATCTCATTCTATATAGCAGGTTCCTACGTGCCCATACACAGGAGGTTTTTAACCCAGAGAGAGGCTTCAGAATAGCGTTAGGTACCCAGTTACGAGATATGCCGTGAAGGGGCAACTGGGCAGATATACAAATGGCCATTTCTATACGCTAAATATCTCATTTTTCTTAGATTTTCCTTAGCAGTAATGCAGGTCCATGTTCACACATTCATGGTTTCCATACTTTAGCATTATCAGAGTGCAAACTGTATTTTTTTGTATGTTATGTCATGTTCAGTTATGCGACTGTTCACACGTCAGGTCGATGAGGCTGAGTGCAGGCAGTCTTTTTTGTCTATATCAAGAGGGTCATACCTTCTGACCGTGCACCCCTCCCCCAGTTGCCACAGGTAATCTCATTCTATATAGCAGGTTCCTACGTGCCCATACACAGGAGGTTTTTAACCCAGAGAGAGGCTTCAGAATAGCGTTAGGTACCCAGTTACGAGATATGCCGTGAAGGGGCAACTGGGCAGATATACAAATGGCCATTTCTATACGCTAAATATCTCATTTTTCTTAGATTTTCCTTAGCAGTAATGCAGGTCCATGTTCACACATTCATGGTTTCCATACTTTAGCATTATCAGAGTGCAAACTGTATTTTTTTGTATGTTATGTCATGTTCAGTTATGCGACTGTTCACACGTCAGGTCGATGAGGCTGAGTGCAGGCAGTCTTTTTTGTCTATATCAAGAGGGTCATACCTTCTGACCGTGCACCCCTCCCCCAGTTGCCACAGGTAATCTCATTCTATATAGCAGGTTCCTACGTGCCCATACACAGGAGGTTTTTAACCCAGAGAGTGGCTTCAGAATAGCGTTAGGTACCCAGTTACGTGATATGCCGTGAAGGGGCAACTGGGCAGATATACAAATGGCCATTTCTATACGCTAAATATCTCATTTTTCTTAGATTTTCCTTAGCAGTAATGCAGGTCCATGTTCACACATTCATGGTTTCCATACTTTAGCATTATCAGAGTGCAAACTGTATTTTTTTGTATGTTATGTCATGTTCAGTTATGCGACTGTTCACACGTCAGGTCGATGAGGCTGAGTGCAGGCAGTCTTTTTTGTCTATATCAAGAGGGTCATACCTTCTGACCGTGCACCCCTCCCCCAGTTGCCACAGGTAATCTCATTCTATATAGCAGGTTCCTACGTGCCCATACACAGGAGGTTTTTAACCCAGAGAGAGGCTTCAGAATAGCGTTAGGTACCCAGTTACGAGATATGCCGTGAAGGGGCAACTGGGCAGATATACAAATGGCCATTTCTATACGCTAAATATCTCATTTTTCTTAGATTTTCCTTAGCAGTAATGCAGGTCCATGTTCACACATTCATGGTTTCCATACTTTAGCATTATCAGAGTGCAAACTGTATTTTTTTGTACGTTATGTCATGTTCAGTTATGCGACTGTTCACACGTCAGGTCGATGAGGCTGAGTGCAGGCAGTCTTTTTTGTCTATATCAAGAGGGTCATACCTTCTGACCGTGCACCCCTCCCCCAGTTGCCACAGGTAATCTCATTCTATATAGCAGGTTCCTACGTGCCCATACACAGGAGGTTTTTAACCCAGAGAGAGGCTTCAGAATAGCGTTAGGTACCCAGTTACGAGATATGCCGTGAAGGGGCAACTGGGCAGATATACAAATGGCCATTTCTATACGCTAAATATCTCATTTTTCTTAGATTTTCCTTAGCAGTAATGCAGGTCCATGTTCACACATTCATGGTTTCCATACTTTAGCATTATCAGAGTGCAAACTGTATTTTTTTGTATGTTATGTCATGTTCAGTTATGCGACTGTTCACACGTCAGGTCGATGAGGCTGAGTGCAGGCAGTCTTTTTTGTCTATATCAAGAGGGTCATACCTTCTGACCGTGCACCCCTCCCCCAGTTGCCACAGGTAATCTCATTCTATATAGCAGGTTCCTACGTGCCCATACACAGGAGGTTTTTAACCCAGAGAGAGGCTTCAGAATAGCGTTAGGTACCCAGTTACGAGATATGCCGTGAAGGGGCAACTGGGCAGATATACAAATGGCCATTTCTATACGCTAAATATCTCATTTTTCTTAGATTTTCCTTAGCAGTAATGCAGGTCCATGTTCACACATTCATGGTTTCCATACTTTAGCATTATCAGAGTGCAAACTGTATTTTTTTGTATGTTATGTCATGTTGTTATGCGACTGTTCACACGTCAGGTCGATGAGGCTGAGTGCAGGCAGTCTTTTTTGTCTATATCAAGAGGGTCATACCTTCTGACCGTGCACCCCTCCCCCAGTTGCCACAGGTAATCTCATTCTATATAGCAGGTTCCTACGTGCCCATACACAGGAGGTTTTTAACCCAGAGAGTGGCTTCAGAATAGCGTTAGGTACCCAGTTACGTGATATGCCGTGAAGGGGCAACTGGGCAGATATACAAATGGCCATTTCTATACGCTAAATATCTCATTTTTCTTAGATTTTCCTTAGCAGTAATGCAGGTCCATGTTCACACATTCATGGTTTCCATACTTTAGCATTATCAGAGTGCAAACTGTATTTTTTTGTATGTTATGTCATGTTCAGTTATGCGACTGTTCACACGTCAGGTCGATGAGGCTGAGTGCAGGCAGTCTTTTTTGTCTATATCAAGAGGGTCATACCTTCTGACCGTGCACCCCTCCCCCAGTTGCCACAGGTAATCTCATTCTATATAGCAGGTTCCTACGTGCCCATACACAGGAGGTTTTTAACCCAGAGAGAGGCTTCAGAATAGCGTTAGGTACCCAGTTACGAGATATGCCGTGAAGGGGCAACTGGGCAGATATACAAATGGCCATTTCTATACGCTAAATATCTCATTTTTCTTAGATTTTCCTTAGCAGTAATGCAGGTCCATGTTCACACATTCATGGTTTCCATACTTTAGCATTATCAGAGTGCAAACTGTATTTTTTTTGTACGTTATGTCATGTTCAGTTATGCGACTGTTCACACGTCAGGTCGATGAGGCTGAGTGCAGGCAGTCTTTTTTGTCTATATCAAGAGGGTCATACCTTCTGACCGTGCACCCCTCCCCCAGTTGCCACAGGTAATCTCATTCTATATAGCAGGTTCCTACGTGCCCATACACAGGAGGTTTTTAACCCAGAGAGAGGCTTCAGAATAGCGTTAGGTACCCAGTTACGAGATATGCCGTGAAGGGGCAACTGGGCAGATATACAAATGGCCATTTCTATACGCTAAATATCTCATTTTTCTTAGATTTTCCTTAGCAGTAATGCAGGTCCATGTTCACACATTCATGGTTTCCATCCTTTAGCATTATCAGAGTGCAAACTGTATTTTTTTGTATGTTATGTCATGTTCAGTTATGCGACTGTTCACACGTCAGGTCGATGAGGCTGAGTGCAGGCAGTCTTTTTTGTCTATATCAAGAGGGTCATACCTTCTGACCGTGCACCCCTCCCCCAGTTGCCACAGGTAATCTCATTCTATATAGCAGGTTCCTACGTGCCCATACACAGGAGGTTTTTAACCCAGAGAGAGGCTTCAGAATAGCGTTAGGTACCCAGTTACGAGATATGCCGTGAAGGGGCAACTGGGCAGATATACAAATGGCCATTTCTATACGCTAAATATCTCATTTTTCTTAGATTTTCCTTAGCAGTAATGCAGGTCCATGTTCACACATTCATGGTTTCCATACTTTAGCATTATCAGAGTGCAAACTGTATTTTTTTGTATGTTATGTCATGTTCAGTTATGCGACTGTTCACACGTCAGGTCGATGAGGCTGAGTGCAGGCAGTCTTTTTTGTCTATATCAAGAGGGTCATACCTTCTGACCGTGCACCCCTCCCCCAGTTGCCACAGGTAATCTCATTCTATATAGCAGGTTCCTACGTGCCCATACACAGGAGGTTTTTAACCCAGAGAGTGGCTTCAGAATAGCGTTAGGTACCCAGTTACGTGATATGCCGTGAAGGGGCAACTGGGCAGATATACAAATGGCCATTTCTATACGCTAAATATCTCATTTTTCTTAGATTTTCCTTAGCAGTAATGCAGGTCCATGTTCACACATTCATGGTTTCCATACTTTAGCATTATCAGAGTGCAAACTGTATTTTTTTGTATGTTATGTCATGTTCAGTTATGCGACTGTTCACACGTCAGGTCGATGAGGCTGAGTGCAGGCAGTCTTTTTTGTCTATATCAAGAGGGTCATACCTTCTGACCGTGCACCCCTCCCCCAGTTGCCACAGGTAATCTCATTCTATATAGCAGGTTCCTACGTGCCCATACACAGGAGGTTTTTAACCCAGAGAGAGGCTTCAGAATAGCGTTAGGTACCCAGTTACGAGATATGCCGTGAAGGGGCAACTGGGCAGATATACAAATGGCCATTTCTATACGCTAAATATCTCATTTTTCTTAGATTTTCCTTAGCAGTAATGCAGGTCCATGTTCACACATTCATGGTTTCCATACTTTAGCATTATCAGAGTGCAAACTGTATTTTTTTGTACGTTATGTCATGTTCAGTTATGCGACTGTTCACACGTCAGGTCGATGAGGCTGAGTGCAGGCAGTCTTTTTTGTCTATATCAAGAGGGTCATACCTTCTGACCGTGCACCCCTCCCCCAGTTGCCACAGGTAATCTCATTCTATATAGCAGGTTCCTACGTGCCCATACACAGGAGGTTTTTAACCCAGAGAGAGGCTTCAGAATAGCGTTAGGTACCCAGTTACGAGATATGCCGTGAAGGGGCAACTGGGCAGATATACAAATGGCCATTTCTATACGCTAAATATCTCATTTTTCTTAGATTTTCCTTAGCAGTAATGCAGGTCCATGTTCACACATTCATGGTTTCCATACTTTAGCATTATCAGAGTGCAAACTGTATTTTTTTGTATGTTATGTCATGTTCAGTTATGCGACTGTTCACACGTCAGGTCGATGAGGCAGAGTGCAGGCAGTCTTTTTTGTCTATATCAAGAGGGTCATACCTTCTGACCGTGCACCCCTCCCCCAGTTGCCACAGGTAATCTCATTCTATATAGCAGGTTCCTACGTGCCCATACACAGGAGGTTTTTAACCCAGAGAGAGGCTTCAGAATAGCGTTAGGTACCCAGTTACGAGATATGCCGTGAAGGGGCAACTGGGCAGATATACAAATGGCCATTTCTATACGCTAAATATCTCATTTTTCTTAGATTTTCCTTAGCAGTAATGCAGGTCCATGTTCACACATTCATGGTTTCCATACTTTAGCATTATCAGAGTGCAAACTGTATTTTTTTGTACGTTATGTCATGTTCAGTTATGCGACTGTTCACACGTCAGGTCGATGAGGCTGAGTGCAGGCAGTCTTTTTTGTCTATATCAAGAGGGTCATACCTTCTGACCGTGCACCCCTCCCCCAGTTGCCACAGGTAATCTTATTCTATATAGCAGGTTCCTACATGCCCATACACAGGAGGTTTTTAACCCAGAGAGAGGCTTCAGAATAGCGTTAGGTACCCAGTTACGAGATATGCCGTGAAGGGGCAACTGGGCAGATATACAAATGGCCATTTCTATACGCTAAATATCTCATTTTTCTTAGATTTTCCTTAGCAGTAATGCAGGTCCATGTTCACACATTCATGGTTTCCATCCTTTAGCATTATCAGAGTGCAAACTGTATTTTTTTGTATGTTATGTCATGTTCAGTTATGCGACTGTTCACACGTCAGGTCGATGAGGCTGAGTGCAGGCAGTCTTTTTTGTCTATATCAAGAGGGTCATACCTTCTGACCGTGCACCCCTCCCCCAGTTGCCACAGGTAATCTCATTCTATATAGCAGGTTCCTACGTGCCCATACACAGGAGGTTTTTAACCCAGAGAGAGGCTTCAGAATAGCGTTAGGTACCCAGTTACGAGATATGCCGTGAAGGGGCAACTGGGCAGATATACAAATGGCCATTTCTATACGCTAAATATCTCATTTTTCTTAGATTTTCCTTAGCAGTAATGCAGGTCCATGTTCACACATTCATGGTTTCCATACTTTAGCATTATCAGAGTGCAAACTGTATTTTTTTGTACGTTATGTCATGTTCAGTTATGCGACTGTTCACACGTCAGGTCGATGAGGCTGAGTGCAGGCAGTCTTTTTTGTCTATATCAAGAGGGTCATACCTTCTGACTGTGCACCCCTCCCCCAGTTGCCACAGGTAATCTCATTCTATATAGCAGGTTCCTACGTGCCCATACACAGGAGGTTTTTAACCCAGAGAGAGGCTTCAGAATAGCGTTAGGTACCCAGTTGCGAGATATGTCGTGAAGGGGCAACTGGGCAGATGTACAAATGGCCATTTCTTTACGCTAAATATCTCATTTTTCTTAGATTTTCCTTAGCAGTAATGCAGGTCCATGTTCACACATTCATGGTTTCCATACTTTAGCATTATCAGAGTGCAAACTGTATTTTTTTGTATGTTATGTCATGTTCAGTTATGCGACTGTTCACACGTCAGGTCGATGAGGCTGAGTGCAGGCAGTCTTTTTTGTCTATATCAAGAGGGTCATACCTTCTGACCGTGCACCCCTCCCCCAGTTGCCACTGGTAATCTCACTCTATATAGCAGGTTCCTACGTGCCCATACACAGGAGGTTTTTAACCCAGAGAGAGGCTTCAGAATAGCGTTAGGTACCCAGTTACGAGATATGCCGTGAAGGGGCAACTGGGCAGATATACAAATGGCCATTTCTATACACTAAATATCTCATTTTTCTTAGATTTTCCTTAGCAGTAATGCAGGTCCATGTTCACACATTCATGGTTTCCATACTTTAGCATTATCAGAGTGCAAACTGTATTTTTTTGTATGTTATGTCATGTTCAGTTATGCGACTGTTCACACGTCAGGTCGATGAGGCTGAGTGCAGGCAGTCTTTTTTGTCTATATCAAGAGGGTCATACCTTCTGACCGTGCACCCCTCCCCCAGTTGCCACAGGTAATCTCATTCTATATAGCAGGTTCCTACGTGCCCATACACAGGAGGTTTTTAACCCAGAGAGAGGTTTCAGAATAGCGTTAGGTACCCAGTTACGAGATATGCCGTGAAGGGGCAACTGGGCAGATATACAAATGGCCATTTCTATACGCTAAATATCTCATTTTTCTTAGATTTTCCTTAGCAGTAATGCAGGTCCATGTTCACACATTCATGGTTTCCATACTTTAGCATTATCAGAGTGCAAACTGTATTTTTTTGTATGTTATGTCATGTTCAGTTATGCGACTGTTCACACGTCAGGTCGATGAGGCTGAGTGCAGGCAGTCTTTTTTGTCTATATCAAGAGGGTCATACCTTCTGACCGTGCACCCCTCCCCCAGTTGCCACAGGTAATCTCATTCTATATAGCAGGTTCCTACGTGCCCATACACAGGAGGTTTTTAACCCAGAGAGAGGCTTCAGAATAGCGTTAGGTACCCAGTTACGAGATATGCCGTGAAGGGGCAACTGGGCAGATATACAAATGGCCATTTCTATACGCTAAATATCTCATTTTTCTTAGATTTTCCTTAGCAGTAATGCAGGTCCATGTTCACACATTCATGGTTTCCATACTTTAGCATTATCAGAGTGCAAACTGTATTTTTTTGTATGTTATGTCATGTTCAGTTATGCGACTGTTCACACGTCAGGTCGATGAGGCTGAGTGCAGGCAGTCTTTTTTGTCTATATCAAGAGGGTCATACCTTCTGACCGTGCACCCCTCCCCCAGTTGCCACAGGTAATCTCATTCTATATAGCAGGTTCCTACGTGCCCATACACAGGAGGTTTTTAACCCAGAGAGAGGCTTCAGAATAGCGTTAGGTACCCAGTTACGAGATATGCCGTGAAGGGGCAACTGGGCAGATATACAAATGGCCATTTCTATACGCTAAATATCTCATTTTTTTTAGATTTTCCTTAGCAGTAATGCAGGTCCATGTTCACACATTCATGGTTTCCATACTTTAGCATTATCAGAGTGCAAACTGTATTTTTTTGTATGTTATGTCATGTTCAGTTATGCGACTGTTCACACGTCAGGTCGATGAGGCTGAGTGCAGGCAGTCTTTTTTGTCTATATCAAGAGGGTCATACCTTCTGACCGTGCACCCCACCCCCAGTTGCCACAGGTAATCTCATTCTATATAGCAGGTTCCTACGTGCCCATACACAGGAGGTTTTTAACCCAGAGAGAGGCTTCAGAATAGCGTTAGGTACCCAGTTACGAGATATGCCGTGAAGGGGCAACTGGGCAGATATACAAATGGCCATTTCTATACGCTAAATATCTCATTTTTCTTAGATTTTCCTTAGCAGTAATGCAGGTCCATGTTCACACATTCATGGTTTCCATACTTTAGCATTATCAGAGTGCAAACTGTATTTTTTTGTACGTTATGTCATGTTCAGTTATGCGACTGTTCACACGTCAGGTCGATGAGGCTGAGTGCAGGCAGTCTTTTTTGTCTATATCAAGAGGGTCATACCTTCTGACCGTGCACCCCTCCCCCAGTTGCCACAGGTAATCTCATTCTATATAGCAGGTTCCTACGTGCCCATACACAGGAGGTTTTTAACCCAGAGAGAGGCTTCAGAATAGCGTTAGGTACCCAGTTACGAGATATGCCGTGAAGTGGCAACTGGGCAGATATACAAATGGCCATTTCTATACGCTAAATATCTCATTTTTCTTAGATTTTCCTTAGCAGTAATGCAGGTCCATGTTCACATATTCATGGTTTCCATACTTTAGCATTATCAGAGTGCAAACTGTATTTTTTTGTACGTTATGTCATGTTCAGTTATGCGACTGTTCACACGTCAGGTCGATGAGGCTGAGTGCAGGCAGTCTTTTTTGTCTATATCAAGAGGGTCATACCTTCTGACTGTGCACCCCTCCCCCAGTTGCCACAGGTAATCTCATTCTATATAGCAGGTTCCTACGTGCCCATACACAGGAGGTTTTTAACCCAGAGAGAGGCTTCAGAATAGCGTTAGGTACCCAGTTACGAGATATGCCGTGAAGGGGCACCTGGGCAGATATACAAATGGCCATTTCTATACGCTAAATATCTCATTTTTCTTAGATTTTCCTTAGCAGTAATGCAGGTCCATGTTCACACATTCATGGTTTCCATACTTTAGCATTATCAGAGTGCAAACTGTATTTTTTTGTATGTTATGTCATGTTCAGTTATGCGACTGTTCACACGTCAGGTCGATGAGGCTGAGTGCAGGCAGTCTTTTTTGTCTATATCAAGAGGGTCATACCTTCTGACCGTGCACCCCTCCCCCAGTTGCCACAGGTAATCTCATTCTATATAGCAGGTTCCTACGTGCCCATACACAGGAGGTTTTTAACCCAGAGAGAGGCTTCAGAATAGCGTTAGGTACCCAGTTACGAGATATGCCGTGAAGGGGCAACTGGGCAGATATACAAATGGCCATTTCTATACGCTAAATATCTCATTTTTCTTAGATTTTCCTTAGCAGTAATGCAGGTCCATGTTCACACATTCATGGTTTCCATACTTTAGCATTATCAGAGTGCAAACTGTATTTTTTTGTATGTTATGTCATGTTCAGTTATGCGACTGTTCACACGTCAGGTCGATGAGGCTGAGTGCAGGCAGTCTTTTTTGTCTATATCAAGAGGGTCATACCTTCTGACCGTGCACCCCTCCCCCAGTTGCCACAGGTAATCTCATTCTATATAGCAGGTTCCTACGTGCCCATACACAGGAGGTTTTTAACCCAGAGAGAGGCTTCAGAATAGCGTTAGGTACCCAGTTACGAGATATGCCGTGAAGGGGCAACTGGGCAGATATACAAATGGCCATTTCTATACGCTAAATATCTCATTTTTTTTAGATTTTCCTTAGCAGTAATGCAGGTCCATGTTCACACATTCATGGTTTCCATACTTTAGCATTATCAGAGTGCAAACTGTATTTTTTTGTATGTTATGTCATGTTCAGTTATGCGACTGTTCACACGTCAGGTCGATGAGGCTGAGTGCAGGCAGTCTTTTTTGTCTATATCAAGAGGGTCATACCTTCTGACCGTGCACCCCTCCCCCAGTTGCCACAGGTAATCTCATTCTATATAGCAGGTTCCTACGTGCCCATACACAGGAGGTTTTTAACCCAGAGAGAGGCTTCAGAATAGCGTTAGGTACCCAGTTACGAGATATGCCGTGAAGGGGCAACTGGGCAGATATACAAATGGCCATTTCTATACGCTAAATATCTCATTTTTCTTAGATTTTCCTTAGCAGTAATGCAGGTCCATGTTCACACATTCATGGTTTCCATACTTTAGCATTATCAGAGTGCAAACTGTATTTTTTTGTACGTTATGTCATGTTCAGTTATGCGACTGTTCACACGTCAGGTCGATGAGGCTGAGTGCAGGCAGTCTTTTTTGTCTATATCAAGAGGGTCATACCTTCTGACTGTGCACCCCTCCCCCAGTTGCCACAGGTAATCTCATTCTATATAGCAGGTTCCTACGTGCCCATACACAGGAGGTTTTTAACCCAGAGAGAGGCTTCAGAATAGCGTTAGGTACCCAGTTGCGAGATATGTCGTGAAGGGGCAACTGGGCAGATATACAAATGGCCATTTCTTTACGCTAAATATCTCATTTTTCTTAGATTTTCCTTAGCAGTAATGCAGGTCCATGTTCACACATTCATGGTTTCCATACTTTAGCATTATCAGAGTGCAAACTGTATTTTTTTGTATGTTATGTCATGTTCAGTTATGCGACTGTTCACACGTCAGGTCGATGAGGCTGAGTGCAGGCAGTCTTTTTTGTCTATATCAAGAGGGTCATACCTTCTGACCGTGCACCCCTCCCCCAGTTGCCACAGGTAATCTTATTCTATATAGCAGGTTCCTACGTGCCCATACACAGGAGGTTTTTAACCCAGAGAGAGGCTTCAGAATAGCGTTAGGTACCCAGTTACGAGATATGCCGTGAAGGGGCAACTGGGCAGATATACAAATGGCCATTTCTATACGCTAAATATCTCATTTTTTTTAGATTTTCCTTAGCAGTAATGCAGGTCCATGTTCACACATTCATGGTTTCCATACTTTAGCATTATCAGAGTGCAAACTGTATTTTTTTGTATGTTATGTCATGTTCAGTTATGCGACTGTTCACACGTCAGGTCGATGAGGCTGAGTGCAGGCAGTCTTTTTTGTCTATATCAAGAGGGTCATACCTTCTGACCGTGCACCCCTCCCCCAGTTGCCACAGGTAATCTCATTCTATATAGCAGGTTCCTACGTGCCCATACACAGGAGGTTTTTAACCCAGAGAGAGGCTTCAGAATAGCGTTAGGTACCCAGTTACGAGATATGCCGTGAAGGGGCAACTGGGCAGATATACAAATGGCCATTTCTATACGCTAAATATCTCATTTTTCTTAGATTTTCCTTAGCAGTAATGCAGGTCCATGTTCACACATTCATGGTTTCCATACTTTAGCATTATCAGAGTGCAAACTGTATTTTTTTGTACGTTATGTCATGTTCAGTTATGCGACTGTTCACACGTCAGGTCGATGAGGCTGAGTGCAGGCAGTCTTTTTTGTCTATATCAAGAGGGTCATACCTTCTGACCGTGCACCCCTCCCCCAGTTGCCACAGGTAATCTCATTCTATATAGCAGGTTCCTACGTGCCCATACACAGGAGGTTTTTAACCCAGAGAGAGGCTTCAGAATAGCGTTAGGTACCCAGTTACGAGATATGCCGTGAAGTGGCAACTGGGCAGATATACAAATGGCCATTTCTATACGCTAAATATCTCATTTTTCTTAGATTTTCCTTAGCAGTAATGCAGGTCCATGTTCACATATTCATGGTTTCCATACTTTAGCATTATCAGAGTGCAAACTGTATTTTTTTGTACGTTATGTCATGTTCAGTTATGCGACTGTTCACACGTCAGGTCGATGAGGCTGAGTGCAGGCAGTCTTTTTTGTCTATATCAAGAGGGTCATACCTTCTGACTGTGCACCCCTCCCCCAGTTGCCACAGGTAATCTCATTCTATATAGCAGGTTCCTACGTGCCCATACACAGGAGGTTTTTAACCCAGAGAGAGGCTTCAGAATAGCGTTAGGTACCCAGTTACGAGATATGCCGTGAAGGGGCAACTGGGCAGATATACAAATGGCCATTTCTATACGCTAAATATCTCATTTTTCTTAGATTTTCCTTAGCAGTAATGCAGGTCCATGTTCACACATTCATGGTTTCCATACTTTAGCATTATCAGAGTGCAAACTGTATTTTTTTGTATGTTATGTCATGTTCAGTTATGCGACTGTTCACACGTCAGGTCGATGAGGCTGAGTGCAGGCAGTCTTTTTTGTCTATATCAAGAGGGTCATACCTTCTGACCGTGCACCCCTCCCCCAGTTGCCACAGGTAATCTCATTCTATATAGCAGGTTCCTACGTGCCCATACACAGGAGGTTTTTAACCCAGAGAGAGGCTTCAGAATAGCGTTAGGTACCCAGTTACGAGATATGCCGTGAAGGGGCAACTGGGCAGATATACAAATGGCCATTTCTATACGCTAAATATCTCATTTTTCTTAGATTTTCCTTAGCAGTAATGCAGGTCCATGTTCACACATTCATGGTTTCCATACTTTAGCATTATCAGAGTGCAAACTGTATTTTTTTGTATGTTATGTCATGTTCAGTTATGCGACTGTTCACACGTCAGGTCGATGAGGCTGAGTGCAGGCAGTCTTTTTTGTCTATATCAAGAGGGTCATACCTTCTGACCGTGCACCCCTCCCCCAGTTGCCACAGGTAATCTCATTCTATATAGCAGGTTCCTACGTGCCCATACACAGGAGGTTTTTAACCCAGAGAGAGGCTTCAGAATAGCGTTAGGTACCCAGTTACGAGATATGCCGTGAAGGGGCAACTGGGCAGATATACAAATGGCCATTTCTATACGCTAAATATCTCATTTTTTTTAGATTTTCCTTAGCAGTAATGCAGGTCCATGTTCACACATTCATGGTTTCCATACTTTAGCATTATCAGAGTGCAAACTGTATTTTTTTGTATGTTATGTCATGTTCAGTTATGCGACTGTTCACACGTCAGGTCGATGAGGCTGAGTGCAGGCAGTCTTTTTTGTCTATATCAAGAGGGTCATACCTTCTGACCGTGCACCCCTCCCCCAGTTGCCACAGGTAATCTCATTCTATATAGCAGGTTCCTACGTGCCCATACACAGGAGGTTTTTAACCCAGAGAGAGGCTTCAGAATAGCGTTAGGTACCCAGTTACGAGATATGCCGTGAAGGGGCAACTGGGCAGATATACAAATGGCCATTTCTATACGCTAAATATCTCATTTTTCTTAGATTTTCCTTAGCAGTAATGCAGGTCCATGTTCACACATTCATGGTTTCCATACTTTAGCATTATCAGAGTGCAAACTGTATTTTTTTGTATGTTATGTCATGTTCAGTTATGCGACTGTTCACATGTCAGGTCGATGAGGCTGAGTGCAGGCAGTCTTTTTTGTCTATATCAAGAGGGTCATACCTTCTGACCGTGCACCCCTCCCCCAGTTGCCACAGGTAATCTCATTCTATATAGCAGGTTCCTACGTGCCCATACACAGGAGGTTTTTAACCCAGAGAGAGGCTTCAGAATAGCGTTAGGTACCCAGTTACGAGATATGCCGTGAAGGGGCAACTGGGCAGATATACAAATGGCCATTTCTATACGCTAAATATCTCATTTTTCTTAGATTTTCCTTAGCAGTAATGCAGGTCCATGTTCACACATTCATGGTTTCCATACTTTAGCATTATCAGAGTGCAAACTGTATTTTTTTGTATGTTATGTCATGTTCAGTTATGCGACTGTTCACACGTCAGGTCGATGAGGCTGAGTGCAGGCAGTCTTTTTTGTCTATATCAAGAGGGTCATACCTTCTGACCGTGCACCCCTCCCCCAGTTGCCACAGGTAATCTCATTCTATATAGCAGGTTCCTACGTGCCCATACACAGGAGGTTTTTAACCCAGAGAGAGGCTTCAGAATAGCGTTAGGTACCCAGTTACGAGATATGCCGTGAAGGGGCAACTGGGCAGATATACAAATGGCCATTTCTATACGCTAAATATCTCATTTTTCTTAGATTTTCCTTAGCAGTAATGCAGGTCCATGTTCACACATTCATGGTTTCCATACTTTAGCATTATCAGAGTGCAAACTGTATTTTTTTGTATGTTATGTCATGTTCAGTTATGCGACTGTTCACACGTCAGGTCGATGAGGCTGAGTGCAGGCAGTCTTTTTTGTCTATATCAAGAGGGTCATACCTTCTGACCGTGCACCCCTCCCCCAGTTGCCACAGGTAATCTCATTCTATATAGCAGGTTCCTACGTGCCCATACACAGGAGGTTTTTAACCCAGAGAGAGGCTTCAGAATAGCGTTAGGTACCCAGTTACGAGATATGCCGTGAAGGGGCAACTGGGCAGATATACAAATGGCCATTTCTATACGCTAAATATCTCATTTTTTTTAGATTTTCCTTAGCAGTAATGCAGGTCCATGTTCACACATTCATGGTTTCCATACTTTAGCATTATCAGAGTGCAAACTGTATTTTTTTGTATGTTATGTCATGTTCAGTTATGCGACTGTTCACACGTCAGGTCGATGAGGCTGAGTGCAGGCAGTCTTTTTTGTCTATATCAAGAGGGTCATACCTTCTGACCGTGCACCCCTCCCCCAGTTGCCACAGGTAATCTCATTCTATATAGCAGGTTCCTACGTGCCCATACACAGGAGGTTTTTAACCCAGAGAGAGGCTTCAGAATAGCGTTAGGTACCCAGTTACGAGATATGCCGTGAAGGGGCAACTGGGCAGATATACAAATGGCCATTTCTATACGCTAAATATCTCATTTTTCTTAGATTTTCCTTAGCAGTAATGCAGGTCCATGTTCACACATTCATGGTTTCCATACTTTAGCATTATCAGAGTGCAAACTGTATTTTTTTGTACGTTATGTCATGTTCAGTTATGCGACTGTTCACACGTCAGGTCGATGAGGCTGAGTGCAGGCAGTCTTTTTTGTCTATATCAAGAGGGTCATACCTTCTGACCGTGCACCCCTCCCCCAGTTGCCACAGGTAATCTCATTCTATATAGCAGGTTCCTACGTGCCCATACACAGGAGGTTTTTAACCCAGAGAGAGGCTTCAGAATAGCGTTAGGTACCCAGTTACGAGATATGCCGTGAAGTGGCAACTGGGCAGATATACAAATGGCCATTTCTATACGCTAAATATCTCATTTTTCTTAGATTTTCCTTAGCAGTAATGCAGGTCCATGTTCACATATTCATGGTTTCCATACTTTAGCATTATCAGAGTGCAAACTGTATTTTTTTGTACGTTATGTCATGTTCAGTTATGCGACTGTTCACACGTCAGGTCGATGAGGCTGAGTGCAGGCAGTCTTTTTTGTCTATATCAAGAGGGTCATACCTTCTGACTGTGCACCCCTCCCCCAGTTGCCACAGGTAATCTCATTCTATATAGCAGGTTCCTACGTGCCCATACACAGGAGGTTTTTAACCCAGAGAGAGGCTTCAGAATAGCGTTAGGTACCCAGTTACGAGATATGCCGTGAAGGGGCAACTGGGCAGATATACAAATGGCCATTTCTATACGCTAAATATCTCATTTTTCTTAGATTTTCCTTAGCAGTAATGCAGGTCCATGTTCACACATTCATGGTTTCCATACTTTAGCATTATCAGAGTGCAAACTGTATTTTTTTGTATGTTATGTCATGTTCAGTTATGCGACTGTTCACACGTCAGGTCGATGAGGCTGAGTGCAGGCAGTCTTTTTTGTCTATATCAAGAGGGTCATACCTTCTGACCGTGCACCCCTCCCCCAGTTGCCACAGGTAATCTCATTCTATATAGCAGGTTCCTACGTGCCCATACACAGGAGGTTTTTAACCCAGAGAGAGGCTTCAGAATAGCGTTAGGTACCCAGTTACGAGATATGCCGTGAAGGGGCAACTGGGCAGATATACAAATGGCCATTTCTATACGCTAAATATCTCATTTTTCTTAGATTTTCCTTAGCAGTAATGCAGGTCCATGTTCACACATTCATGGTTTCCATACTTTAGCATTATCAGAGTGCAAACTGTATTTTTTTGTATGTTATGTCATGTTCAGTTATGCGACTGTTCACACGTCAGGTCGATGAGGCTGAGTGCAGGCAGTCTTTTTTGTCTATATCAAGAGGGTCATACCTTCTGACCGTGCACCCCTCCCCCAGTTGCCACAGGTAATCTCATTCTATATAGCAGGTTCCTACGTGCCCATACACAGGAGGTTTTTAACCCAGAGAGAGGCTTCAGAATAGCGTTAGGTACCCAGTTACGAGATATGCCGTGAAGGGGCAACTGGGCAGATATACAAATGGCCATTTCTATACGCTAAATATCTCATTTTTTTTAGATTTTCCTTAGCAGTAATGCAGGTCCATGTTCACACATTCATGGTTTCCATACTTTAGCATTATCAGAGTGCAAACTGTATTTTTTTGTATGTTATGTCATGTTCAGTTATGCGACTGTTCACACGTCAGGTCGATGAGGCTGAGTGCAGGCAGTCTTTTTTGTCTATATCAAGAGGGTCATACCTTCTGACCGTGCACCCCTCCCCCAGTTGCCACAGGTAATCTCATTCTATATAGCAGGTTCCTACGTGCCCATACACAGGAGGTTTTTAACCCAGAGAGAGGCTTCAGAATAGCGTTAGGTACCCAGTTACGAGATATGCCGTGAAGGGGCAACTGGGCAGATATACAAATGGCCATTTCTATACGCTAAATATCTCATTTTTCTTAGATTTTCCTTAGCAGTAATGCAGGTCCATGTTCACACATTCATGGTTTCCATACTTTAGCATTATCAGAGTGCAAACTGTATTTTTTTGTACGTTATGTCATGTTCAGTTATGCGACTGTTCACACGTCAGGTCGATGAGGCTGAGTGCAGGCAGTCTTTTTTGTCTATATCAAGAGGGTCATACCTTCTGACCGTGCACCCCTCCCCCAGTTGCCACAGGTAATCTCATTCTATATAGCAGGTTCCTACGTGCCCATACACAGGAGGTTTTTAACCCAGAGAGAGGCTTCAGAATAGCGTTAGGTACCCAGTTACGAGATATGCCGTGAAGGGGCAACTGGGCAGATATACAAATGGCCATTTCTATACGCTAAATATCTCATTTTTTTTAGATTTTCCTTAGCAGTAATGCAGGTCCATGTTCACACATTCATGGTTTCCATACTTTAGCATTATCAGAGTGCAAACTGTATTTTTTTGTATGTTATGTCATGTTCAGTTATGCGACTGTTCACACGTCAGGTCGATGAGGCTGAGTGCAGGCAGTCTTTTTTGTCTATATCAAGAGGGTCATACCTTCTGACCGTGCACCCCTCCCCCAGTTGCCACAGGTAATCTCATTCTATATAGCAGGTTCCTACGTGCCCATACACAGGAGGTTTTTAACCCAGAGAGAGGCTTCAGAATAGCGTTAGGTACCCAGTTACGAGATATGCCGTGAAGGGGCAACTGGGCAGATATACAAATGGCCATTTCTATACGCTAAATATCTCATTTTTCTTAGATTTTCCTTAGCAGTAATGCAGGTCCATGTTCACACATTCATGGTTTCCATACTTTAGCATTATCAGAGTGCAAACTGTATTTTTTTGTACGTTATGTCATGTTCAGTTATGCGACTGTTCACACGTCAGGTCGATGAGGCTGAGTGCAGGCAGTCTTTTTTGTCTATATCAAGAGGGTCATACCTTCTGACTGTGCACCCCTCCCCCAGTTGCCACAGGTAATCTCATTCTATATAGCAGGTTCCTACGTGCCCATACACAGGAGGTTTTTAACCCAGAGAGAGGCTTCAGAATAGCGTTAGGTACCCAGTTGCGAGATATGTCGTGAAGGGGCAACTGGGCAGATATACAAATGGCCATTTCTTTACGCTAAATATCTCATTTTTCTTAGATTTTCCTTAGCAGTAATGCAGGTCCATGTTCACACATTCATGGTTTCCATACTTTAGCATTATCAGAGTGCAAACTGTATTTTTTTGTATGTTATGTCATGTTCAGTTATGCGACTGTTCACACGTCAGGTCGATGAGGCTGAGTGCAGGCAGTCTTTTTTGTCTATATCAAGAGGGTCATACCTTCTGACCGTGCACCCCTCCCCCAGTTGCCACAGGTAATCTTATTCTATATAGCAGGTTCCTACGTGCCCATACACAGGAGGTTTTTAACCCAGAGAGAGGCTTCAGAATAGCGTTAGGTACCCAGTTACGAGATATGCCGTGAAGGGGCAACTGGGCAGATATACAAATGGCCATTTCTATACGCTAAATATCTCATTTTTCTTAGATTTTCCTTAGCAGTAATGCAGGTCCATGTTCACACATTCATGGTTTCCATACTTTAGCATTATCAGAGTGCAAACTGTATTTTTTTGTATGTTATGTCATGTTCAGTTATGCGACTGTTCACATGTCAGGTCGATGAGGCTGAGTGCAGGCAGTCTTTTTTGTCTATATCAAGAGGGTCATACCTTCTGACCGTGCACCCCTCCCCCAGTTGCCACAGGTAATCTCATTCTATATAGCAGGTTCCTACGTGCCCATACACAGGAGGTTTTTAACCCAGAGAGAGGCTTCAGAATAGCGTTAGGTACCCAGTTACGAGATATGCCGTGAAGGGGCAACTGGGCAGATATACAAATGGCCATTTCTATACGCTAAATATCTCATTTTTCTTAGATTTTCCTTAGCAGTAATGCAGGTCCATGTTCACACATTCATGGTTTCCATACTTTAGCATTATCAGAGTGCAAACTGTATTTTTTTGTACGTTATGTCATGTTCAGTTATGCGACTGTTCACACGTCAGGTCGATGAGGCTGAGTGCAGGCAGTCTTTTTTGTCTATATCAAGAGGGTCATACCTTCTGACTGTGCACCCCTCCCCCAGTTGCCACAGGTAATCTCATTCTATATAGCAGGTTCCTACGTGCCCATACACAGGAGGTTTTTAACCCAGAGAGAGGCTTCAGAATAGCGTTAGGTACCCAGTTGCGAGATATGTCGTGAAGGGGCAACTGGGCAGATATACAAATGGCCATTTCTTTACGCTAAATATCTCATTTTTCTTAGATTTTCCTTAGCAGTAATGCAGGTCCATGTTCACACATTCATGGTTTCCATACTTTAGCATTATCAGAGTGCAAACTGTATTTTTTTGTATGTTATGTCATGTTCAGTTATGCGACTGTTCACACGTCAGGTCGATGAGGCTGAGTGCAGGCAGTCTTTTTTGTCTATATCAAGAGGGTCATACCTTCTGACCGTGCACCCCTCCCCCAGTTGCCACAGGTAATCTTATTCTATATAGCAGGTTCCTACGTGCCCATACACAGGAGGTTTTTAACCCAGAGAGAGGCTTCAGAATAGCGTTAGGTACCCAGTTACGAGATATGCCGTGAAGGGGCAACTGGGCAGATATACAAATGGCCATTTCTATACGCTAAATATCTCATTTTTCTTAGATTTTCCTTAGCAGTAATGCAGGTCCATGTTCACACATTCATGGTTTCCATACTTTAGCATTATCAGAGTGCAAACTGTATTTTTTTGTATGTTATGTCATGTTCAGTTATGCGACTGTTCACATGTCAGGTCGATGAGGCTGAGTGCAGGCAGTCTTTTTTGTCTATATCAAGAGGGTCATACCTTCTGACCGTGCACCCCTCCCCCAGTTGCCACAGGTAATCTCATTCTATATAGCAGGTTCCTACGTGCCCATACACAGGAGGTTTTTAACCCAGAGAGAGGCTTCAGAATAGCGTTAGGTACCCAGTTACGAGATATGCCGTGAAGGGGCAACTGGGCAGATATACAAATGGCCATTTCTATACGCTAAATATCTCATTTTTTTTAGATTTTCCTTAGCAGTAATGCAGGTCCATGTTCACACATTCATGGTTTCCATACTTTAGCATTATCAGAGTGCAAACTGTATTTTTTTGTATGTTATGTCATGTTCAGTTATGCGACTGTTCACACGTCAGGTCGATGAGGCTGAGTGCAGGCAGTCTTTTTTGTCTATATCAAGAGGGTCATACCTTCTGACCGTGCACCCCTCCCCCAGTTGCCACAGGTAATCTCATTCTATATAGCAGGTTCCTACGTGCCCATACACAGGAGGTTTTTAACCCAGAGAGAGGCTTCAGAATAGCGTTAGGTACCCAGTTACGAGATATGCCGTGAAGGGGCAACTGGGCAGATATACAAATGGCCATTTCTATACGCTAAATATCTCATTTTTCTTAGATTTTCCTTAGCAGTAATGCAGGTCCATGTTCACACATTCATGGTTTCCATACTTTAGCATTATCAGAGTGCAAACTGTATTTTTTTGTACGTTATGTCATGTTCAGTTATGCGACTGTTCACACGTCAGGTCGATGAGGCTGAGTGCAGGCAGTCTTTTTTGTCTATATCAAGAGGGTCATACCTTCTGACCGTGCACCCCTCCCCCAGTTGCCACAGGTAATCTCATTCTATATAGCAGGTTCCTACGTGCCCATACACAGGAGGTTTTTAACCCAGAGAGAGGCTTCAGAATAGCGTTAGGTACCCAGTTACGAGATATGCCGTGAAGGGGCAACTGGGCAGATATACAAATGGCCATTTCTATACGCTAAATATCTCATTTTTTTTAGATTTTCCTTAGCAGTAATGCAGGTCCATGTTCACACATTCATGGTTTCCATACTTTAGCATTATCAGAGTGCAAACTGTATTTTTTTGTATGTTATGTCATGTTCAGTTATGCGACTGTTCACACGTCAGGTCGATGAGGCTGAGTGCAGGCAGTCTTTTTTGTCTATATCAAGAGGGTCATACCTTCTGACCGTGCACCCCTCCCCTAGTTGCCACAGGTAATCTCATTCTATATAGCAGGTTCCTACGTGCCCATACACAGGAGGTTTTTAACCCAGAGAGAGGCTTCAGAATAGCGTTAGGTACCCAGTTACGAGATATGCCGTGAAGGGGCAACTGGGCAGATATACAAATGGCCATTTCTATACGCTAAATATCTCATTTTTCTTAGATTTTCCTTAGCAGTAATGCAGGTCCATGTTCACACATTCATGGTTTCCATACTTTAGCATTATCAGAGTGCAAACTGTATTTTTTTGTACGTTATGTCATGTTCAGTTATGCGACTGTTCACACGTCAGGTCGATGAGGCTGAGTGCAGGCAGTCTTTTTTGTCTATATCAAGAGGGTCATACCTTCTGACTGTGCACCCCTCCCCCAGTTGCCACAGGTAATCTCATTCTATATAGCAGGTTCCTACGTGCCCATACACAGGAGGTTTTTAACCCAGAGAGAGGCTTCAGAATAGCGTTAGGTACCCAGTTGCGAGATATGTCGTGAAGGGGCAACTGGGCAGATATACAAATGGCCATTTCTTTACGCTAAATATCTCATTTTTCTTAGATTTTCCTTAGCAGTAATGCAGGTCCATGTTCACACATTCATGGTTTCCATACTTTAGCATTATCAGAGTGCAAACTGTATTTTTTTGTATGTTATGTCATGTTCAGTTATGCGACTGTTCACACGTCAGGTCGATGAGGCTGAGTGCAGGCAGTCTTTTTTGTCTATATCAAGAGGGTCATACCTTCTGACCGTGCACCCCTCCCCCAGTTGCCACAGGTAATCTTATTCTATATAGCAGGTTCCTACGTGCCCATACACAGGAGGTTTTTAACCCAGAGAGAGGCTTCAGAATAGCGTTAGGTACCCAGTTACGAGATATGCCGTGAAGGGGCAACTGGGCAGATATACAAATGGCCATTTCTATACGCTAAATATCTCATTTTTCTTAGATTTTCCTTAGCAGTAATGCAGGTCCATGTTCACACATTCATGGTTTCCATACTTTAGCATTATCAGAGTGCAAACTGTATTTTTTTGTATGTTATGTCATGTTCAGTTATGCGACTGTTCACATGTCAGGTCGATGAGGCTGAGTGCAGGCAGTCTTTTTTGTCTATATCAAGAGGGTCATACCTTCTGACCGTGCACCCCTCCCCCAGTTGCCACAGGTAATCTCATTCTATATAGCAGGTTCCTACGTGCCCATACACAGGAGGTTTTTAACCCAGAGAGAGGCTTCAGAATAGCGTTAGGTACCCAGTTACGAGATATGCCGTGAAGGGGCAACTGGGCAGATATACAAATGGCCATTTCTATACGCTAAATATCTCATTTTTCTTAGATTTTCCTTAGCAGTAATGCAGGTCCATGTTCACACATTCATGGTTTCCATACTTTAGCATTATCAGAGTGCAAACTGTATTTTTTTGTATGTTATGTCATGTTCAGTTATGCGACTGTTCACACGTCAGGTCGATGAGGCTGAGTGCAGGCAGTCTTTTTTGTCTATATCAAGAGGGTCATACCTTCTGACCGTGCACCCCTCCCCCAGTTGCCACAGGTAATCTCATTCTATATAGCAGGTTCCTACGTGCCCATACACAGGAGGTTTTTAACCCAGAGAGAGGCTTCAGAATAGCGTTAGGTACCCAGTTACGAGATATGCCGTGAAGGGGCAACTGGGCAGATATACAAATGGCCATTTCTATACGCTAAATATCTCATTTTTCTTAGATTTTCCTTAGCAGTAATGCAGGTCCATGTTCACACATTCATGGTTTCCATACTTTAGCATTATCAGAGTGCAAACTGTATTTTTTTGTACGTTATGTCATGTTCAGTTATGCGACTGTTCACACGTCAGGTCGATGAGGCTGAGTGCAGGCAGTCTTTTTTGTCTATATCAAGAGGGTCATACCTTCTGACCGTGCACCCCTCCCCCAGTTGCCACAGGTAATCTCATTCTATATAGCAGGTTCCTACGTGCCCATACACAGGAGGTTTTTAACCCAGAGAGAGGCTTCAGAATAGCGTTAGGTACCCAGTTACGAGATATGCCGTGAAGGGGCAACTGGGCAGATATACAAATGGCCATTTCTATACGCTAAATATCTCATTTTTTTTAGATTTTCCTTAGCAGTAATGCAGGTCCATGTTCACACATTCATGGTTTCCATACTTTAGCATTATCAGAGTGCAAACTGTATTTTTTTGTATGTTATGTCATGTTCAGTTATGCGACTGTTCACACGTCAGGTCGATGAGGCTGAGTGCAGGCAGTCTTTTTTGTCTATATCAAGAGGGTCATACCTTCTGACCGTGCACCCCTCCCCCAGTTGCCACAGGTAATCTCATTCTATATAGCAGGTTCCTACGTGCCCATACACAGGAGGTTTTTAACCCAGAGAGAGGCTTCAGAATAGCGTTAGGTACCCAGTTACGAGATATGCCGTGAAGGGGCAACTGGGCAGATATACAAATGGCCATTTCTATACGCTAAATATCTCATTTTTCTTAGATTTTCCTTAGCAGTAATGCAGGTCCATGTTCACACATTCATGGTTTCCATACTTTAGCATTATCAGAGTGCAAACTGTATTTTTTTGTACGTTATGTCATGTTCAGTTATGCGACTGTTCACACGTCAGGTCGATGAGGCTGAGTGCAGGCAGTCTTTTTTGTCTATATCAAGAGGGTCATACCTTCTGACTGTGCACCCCTCCCCCAGTTGCCACAGGTAATCTCATTCTATATAGCAGGTTCCTACGTGCCCATACACAGGAGGTTTTTAACCCAGAGAGAGGCTTCAGAATAGCGTTAGGTACCCAGTTGCGAGATATGTCGTGAAGGGGCAACTGGGCAGATATACAAATGGCCATTTCTTTACGCTAAATATCTCATTTTTCTTAGATTTTCCTTAGCAGTAATGCAGGTCCATGTTCACACATTCATGGTTTCCATACTTTAGCATTATCAGAGTGCAAACTGTATTTTTTTGTATGTTATGTCATGTTCAGTTATGCGACTGTTCACACGTCAGGTCGATGAGGCTGAGTGCAGGCAGTCTTTTTTGTCTATATCAAGAGGGTCATACCTTCTGACCGTGCACCCCTCCCCCAGTTGCCACAGGTAATCTTATTCTATATAGCAGGTTCCTACGTGCCCATACACAGGAGGTTTTTAACCCAGAGAGAGGCTTCAGAATAGCGTTAGGTACCCAGTTACGAGATATGCCGTGAAGGGGCAACTGGGCAGATATACAAATGGCCATTTCTATACGCTAAATATCTCATTTTTCTTAGATTTTCCTTAGCAGTAATGCAGGTCCATGTTCACACATTCATGGTTTCCATACTTTAGCATTATCAGAGTGCAAACTGTATTTTTTTGTATGTTATGTCATGTTCAGTTATGCGACTGTTCACATGTCAGGTCGATGAGGCTGAGTGCAGGCAGTCTTTTTTGTCTATATCAAGAGGGTCATACCTTCTGACCGTGCACCCCTCCCCCAGTTGCCACAGGTAATCTCATTCTATATAGCAGGTTCCTACGTGCCCATACACAGGAGGTTTTTAACCCAGAGAGAGGCTTCAGAATAGCGTTAGGTACCCAGTTACGAGATATGCCGTGAAGGGGCAACTGGGCAGATATACAAATGGCCATTTCTATACGCTAAATATCTCATTTTTTTTAGATTTTCCTTAGCAGTAATGCAGGTCCATGTTCACACATTCATGGTTTCCATACTTTAGCATTATCAGAGTGCAAACTGTATTTTTTTGTATGTTATGTCATGTTCAGTTATGCGACTGTTCACACGTCAGGTCGATGAGGCTGAGTGCAGGCAGTCTTTTTTGTCTATATCAAGAGGGTCATACCTTCTGACCGTGCACCCCTCCCCCAGTTGCCACAGGTAATCTCATTCTATATAGCAGGTTCCTACGTGCCCATACACAGGAGGTTTTTAACCCAGAGAGAGGCTTCAGAATAGCGTTAGGTACCCAGTTACGAGATATGCCGTGAAGGGGCAACTGGGCAGATATACAAATGGCCATTTCTATACGCTAAATATCTCATTTTTCTTAGATTTTCCTTAGCAGTAATGCAGGTCCATGTTCACACATTCATGGTTTCCATACTTTAGCATTATCAGAGTGCAAACTGTATTTTTTTGTACGTTATGTCATGTTCAGTTATGCGACTGTTCACACGTCAGGTCGATGAGGCTGAGTGCAGGCAGTCTTTTTTGTCTATATCAAGAGGGTCATACCTTCTGACCGTGCACCCCTCCCCCAGTTGCCACAGGTAATCTCATTCTATATAGCAGGTTCCTACGTGCCCATACACAGGAGGTTTTTAACCCAGAGAGAGGCTTCAGAATAGCGTTAGGTACCCAGTTACGAGATATGCCGTGAAGGGGCAACTGGGCAGATATACAAATGGCCATTTCTATACGCTAAATATCTCATTTTTTTTAGATTTTCCTTAGCAGTAATGCAGGTCCATGTTCACACATTCATGGTTTCCATACTTTAGCATTATCAGAGTGCAAACTGTATTTTTTTGTACGTTATGTCATGTTCAGTTATGCGACTGTTCACACGTCAGGTCGATGAGGCTGAGTGCAGGCAGTCTTTTTTGTCTATATCAAGAGGGTCATACCTTCTGACCGTGCACCCCTCCCCCAGTTGCCACAGGTAATCTCATTCTATATAGCAGGTTCCTACGTGCCCATACACAGGAGGTTTTTAACCCAGAGAGAGGCTTCAGAATAGCGTTAGGTACCCAGTTACGAGATATGCCGTGAAGGGGCAACTGGGCAGATATACAAATGGCCATTTCTATACGCTAAATATCTCATTTTTTTTAGATTTTCCTTAGCAGTAATGCAGGTCCATGTTCACACATTCATGGTTTCCATACTTTAGCATTATCAGAGTGCAAACTGTATTTTTTTGTATGTTATGTCATGTTCAGTTATGCGACTGTTCACACGTCAGGTCGATGAGGCTGAGTGCAGGCAGTCTTTTTTGTCTATATCAAGAGGGTCATACCTTCTGACCGTGCACCCCTCCCCCAGTTGCCACAGGTAATCTCATTCTATATAGCAGGTTCCTACGTGCCCATACACAGGAGGTTTTTAACCCAGAGAGAGGCTTCAGAATAGCGTTAGGTACCCAGTTACGAGATATGCCGTGAAGGGGCAACTGGGCAGATATACAAATGGCCATTTCTATACGCTAAATATCTCATTTTTCTTAGATTTTCCTTAGCAGTAATGCAGGTCCATGTTCACACATTCATGGTTTCCATACTTTAGCATTATCAGAGTGCAAACTGTATTTTTTTGTACGTTATGTCATGTTCAGTTATGCGACTGTTCACACGTCAGGTCGATGAGGCTGAGTGCAGGCAGTCTTTTTTGTCTATATCAAGAGGGTCATACCTTCTGACCGTGCACCCCTCCCCCAGTTGCCACAGGTAATCTTATTCTATATAGCAGGTTCCTACGTGCCCATACACAGGAGGTTTTTAACCCAGAGAGAGGCTTCAGAATAGCGTTAGGTACCCAGTTACGAGATATGCCGTGAAGGGGCAACTGGGCAGATATACAAATGGCCATTTCTATACGCTAAATATCTCATTTTTCTTAGATTTTCCTTAGCAGTAATGCAGGTCCATGTTCACACATTCATGGTTTCCATACTTTAGCATTATCAGAGTGCAAACTGTATTTTTTTGTATGTTATGTCATGTTCAGTTATGCGACTGTTCACACGTCAGGTCGATGAGGCTGAGTGCAGGCAGTCTTTTTTGTCTATATCAAGAGGGTCATACCTTCTGACCGTGCACCCCTCCCCCAGTTGCCACAGGTAATCTTATTCTATATAGCAGGTTCCTACGTGCCCATACACAGGAGGTTTTTAACCCAGAGAGAGGCTTCAGAATAGCGTTAGGTACCCAGTTACGAGATATGCCGTGAAGGGGCAACTGGGCAGATATACAAATGGCCATTTCTATACGCTAAATATCTCATTTTTCTTAGATTTTCCTTAGCAGTAATGCAGGTCCATGTTCACACATTCATGGTTTCCATACTTTAGCATTATCAGAGTGCAAACTGTATTTTTTTGTATGTTATGTCATGTTCAGTTATGCGACTGTTCACATGTCAGGTCGATGAGGCTGAGTGCAGGCAGTCTTTTTTGTCTATATCAAGAGGGTCATACCTTCTGACCGTGCACCCCTCCCCCAGTTGCCACAGGTAATCTCATTCTATATAGCAGGTTCCTACGTGCCCATACACAGGAGGTTTTTAACCCAGAGAGAGGCTTCAGAATAGCGATAGGTACCCAGTTACGAGATATGCCGTGAAGGGGCAACTGGGCAGATATACAAATGGCCATTTCTATACGCTAAATATCTCATTTTTCTTAGATTTTCCTTAGCAGTAATGCAGGTCCATGTTCACACATTCATGGTTTCCATACTTTAGCATTATCAGAGTGCAAACTGTATTTTTTTGTATGTTATGTCATGTTCAGTTATGCGACTGTTCACACGTCAGGTCGATGAGGCTGAGTGCAGGCAGTCTTTTTTGTCTATATCAAGAGGGTCATACCTTCTGACCGTGCACCCCTCCCCCAGTTGCCACAGGTAATCTCATTCTATATAGCAGGTTCCTACGTGCCCATACACAGGAGGTTTTTAACCCAGAGAGAGGCTTCAGAATAGCGTTAGGTACCCAGTTACGAGATATGCCGTGAAGGGGCAACTGGGCAGATATACAAATGGCCATTTCTATACGCTAAATATCTCATTTTTCTTAGATTTTCCTTAGCAGTAATGCAGGTCCATGTTCACACATTCATGGTTTCCATACTTTAGCATTATCAGAGTGCAAACTGTATTTTTTTGTACGTTATGTCATGTTCAGTTATGCGACTGTTCACACGTCAGGTCGATGAGGCTGAGTGCAGGCAGTCTTTTTTGTCTATATCAAGAGGGTCATACCTTCTGACCGTGCACCCCTCCCCCAGTTGCCACAGGTAATCTCATTCTATATAGCAGGTTCCTACGTGCCCATACACAGGAGGTTTTTAACCCAGAGAGAGGCTTCAGAATAGCGTTAGGTACCCAGTTACGAGATATGCCGTGAAGGGGCAACTGGGCAGATATACAAATGGCCATTTCTATACGCTAAATATCTCATTTTTTTTAGATTTTCCTTAGCAGTAATGCAGGTCCATGTTCACACATTCATGGTTTCCATACTTTAGCATTATCAGAGTGCAAACTGTATTTTTTTGTATGTTATGTCATGTTCAGTTATGCGACTGTTCACACGTCAGGTCGATGAGGCTGAGTGCAGGCAGTCTTTTTTGTCTATATCAAGAGGGTCATACCTTCTGACCGTGCACCCCTCCCCCAGTTGCCACAGGTAATCTCATTCTATATAGCAGGTTCCTACGTGCCCATACACAGGAGGTTTTTAACCCAGAGAGAGGCTTCAGAATAGCGTTAGGTACCCAGTTACGAGATATGCCGTGAAGGGGCAACTGGGCAGATATACAAATGGCCATTTCTATACGCTAAATATCTCATTTTTCTTAGATTTTCCTTAGCAGTAATGCAGGTCCATGTTCACACATTCATGGTTTCCATACTTTAGCATTATCAGAGTGCAAACTGTATTTTTTTGTACGTTATGTCATGTTCAGTTATGCGACTGTTCACACGTCAGGTCGATGAGGCTGAGTGCAGGCAGTCTTTTTTGTCTATATCAAGAGGGTCATACCTTCTGACTGTGCACCCCTCCCCCAGTTGCCACAGGTAATCTCATTCTATATAGCAGGTTCCTACGTGCCCATACACAGGAGGTTTTTAACCCAGAGAGAGGCTTCAGAATAGCGTTAGGTACCCAGTTGCGAGATATGTCGTGAAGGGGCAACTGGGCAGATATACAAATGGCCATTTCTTTACGCTAAATATCTCATTTTTCTTAGATTTTCCTTAGCAGTAATGCAGGTCCATGTTCACACATTCATGGTTTCCATACTTTAGCATTATCAGAGTGCAAACTGTATTTTTTTGTATGTTATGTCATGTTCAGTTATGCGACTGTTCACACGTCAGGTCGATGAGGCTGAGTGCAGGCAGTCTTTTTTGTCTATATCAAGAGGGTCATACCTTCTGACCGTGCACCCCTCCCCCAGTTGCCACAGGTAATCTTATTCTATATAGCAGGTTCCTACGTGCCCATACACAGGAGGTTTTTAACCCAGAGAGAGGCTTCAGAATAGCGTTAGGTACCCAGTTACGAGATATGCCGTGAAGGGGCAACTGGGCAGATATACAAATGGCCATTTCTATACGCTAAATATCTCATTTTTCTTAGATTTTCCTTAGCAGTAATGCAGGTCCATGTTCACACATTCATGGTTTCCATACTTTAGCATTATCAGAGTGCAAACTGTATTTTTTTGTATGTTATGTCATGTTCAGTTATGCGACTGTTCACATGTCAGGTCGATGAGGCTGAGTGCAGGCAGTCTTTTTTGTCTATATCAAGAGGGTCATACCTTCTGACCGTGCACCCCTCCCCCAGTTGCCACAGGTAATCTCATTCTATATAGCAGGTTCCTACGTGCCCATACACAGGAGGTTTTTAACCCAGAGAGAGGCTTCAGAATAGCGTTAGGTACCCAGTTACGAGATATGCCGTGAAGGGGCAACTGGGCAGATATACAAATGGCCATTTCTATACGCTAAATATCTCATTTTTTTTAGATTTTCCTTAGCAGTAATGCAGGTCCATGTTCACACATTCATGGTTTCCATACTTTAGCATTATCAGAGTGCAAACTGTATTTTTTTGTATGTTATGTCATGTTCAGTTATGCGACTGTTCACACGTCAGGTCGATGAGGCTGAGTGCAGGCAGTCTTTTTTGTCTATATCAAGAGGGTCATACCTTCTGACCGTGCACCCCTCCCCCAGTTGCCACAGGTAATCTCATTCTATATAGCAGGTTCCTACGTGCCCATACACAGGAGGTTTTTAACCCAGAGAGAGGCTTCAGAATAGCGTTAGGTACCCAGTTACGAGATATGCCGTGAAGGGGCAACTGGGCAGATATACAAATGGCCATTTCTATACGCTAAATATCTCATTTTTCTTAGATTTTCCTTAGCAGTAATGCAGGTCCATGTTCACACATTCATGGTTTCCATACTTTAGCATTATCAGAGTGCAAACTGTATTTTTTTGTACGTTATGTCATGTTCAGTTATGCGACTGTTCACACGTCAGGTCGATGAGGCTGAGTGCAGGCAGTCTTTTTTGTCTATATCAAGAGGGTCATACCTTCTGACCGTGCACCCCTCCCCCAGTTGCCACAGGTAATCTCATTCTATATAGCAGGTTCCTACGTGCCCATACACAGGAGGTTTTTAACCCAGAGAGAGGCTTCAGAATAGCGTTAGGTACCCAGTTACGAGATATGCCGTGAAGGGGCAACTGGGCAGATATACAAATGGCCATTTCTATACGCTAAATATCTCATTTTTTTTAGATTTTCCTTAGCAGTAATGCAGGTCCATGTTCACACATTCATGGTTTCCATACTTTAGCATTATCAGAGTGCAAACTGTATTTTTTTGTACGTTATGTCATGTTCAGTTATGCGACTGTTCACACGTCAGGTCGATGAGGCTGAGTGCAGGCAGTCTTTTTTGTCTATATCAAGAGGGTCATACCTTCTGACCGTGCACCCCTCCCCCAGTTGCCACAGGTAATCTCATTCTATATAGCAGGTTCCTACGTGCCCATACACAGGAGGTTTTTAACCCAGAGAGAGGCTTCAGAATAGCGTTAGGTACCCAGTTACGAGATATGCCGTGAAGGGGCAACTGGGCAGATATACAAATGGCCATTTCTATACGCTAAATATCTCATTTTTTTTAGATTTTCCTTAGCAGTAATGCAGGTCCATGTTCACACATTCATGGTTTCCATACTTTAGCATTATCAGAGTGCAAACTGTATTTTTTTGTATGTTATGTCATGTTCAGTTATGCGACTGTTCACACGTCAGGTCGATGAGGCTGAGTGCAGGCAGTCTTTTTTGTCTATATCAAGAGGGTCATACCTTCTGACCGTGCACCCCTCCCCCAGTTGCCACAGGTAATCTCATTCTATATAGCAGGTTCCTACGTGCCCATACACAGGAGGTTTTTAACCCAGAGAGAGGCTTCAGAATAGCGTTAGGTACCCAGTTACGAGATATGCCGTGAAGGGGCAACTGGGCAGATATACAAATGGCCATTTCTATACGCTAAATATCTCATTTTTCTTAGATTTTCCTTAGCAGTAATGCAGGTCCATGTTCACACATTCATGGTTTCCATACTTTAGCATTATCAGAGTGCAAACTGTATTTTTTTGTACGTTATGTCATGTTCAGTTATGCGACTGTTCACACGTCAGGTCGATGAGGCTGAGTGCAGGCAGTCTTTTTTGTCTATATCAAGAGGGTCATACCTTCTGACCGTGCACCCCTCCCCCAGTTGCCACAGGTAATCTTATTCTATATAGCAGGTTCCTACGTGCCCATACACAGGAGGTTTTTAACCCAGAGAGAGGCTTCAGAATAGCGTTAGGTACCCAGTTACGAGATATGCCGTGAAGGGGCAACTGGGCAGATATACAAATGGCCATTTCTATACGCTAAATATCTCATTTTTCTTAGATTTTCCTTAGCAGTAATGCAGGTCCATGTTCACACATTCATGGTTTCCATACTTTAGCATTATCAGAGTGCAAACTGTATTTTTTTGTATGTTATGTCATGTTCAGTTATGCGACTGTTCACATGTCAGGTCGATGAGGCTGAGTGCAGGCAGTCTTTTTTGTCTATATCAAGAGGGTCATACCTTCTGACCGTGCACCCCTCCCCCAGTTGCCACAGGTAATCTCATTCTATATAGCAGGTTCCTACGTGCCCATACACAGGAGGTTTTTAACCCAGAGAGAGGCTTCAGAATAGCGTTAGGTACCCAGTTACGAGATATGCCGTGAAGGGGCAACTGGGCAGATATACAAATGGCCATTTCTATACGCTAAATATCTCATTTTTTTTAGATTTTCCTTAGCAGTAATGCAGGTCCATGTTCACACATTCATGGTTTCCATACTTTAGCATTATCAGAGTGCAAACTGTATTTTTTTGTATGTTATGTCATGTTCAGTTATGCGACTGTTCACACGTCAGGTCGATGAGGCTGAGTGCAGGCAGTCTTTTTTGTCTATATCAAGAGGGTCATACCTTCTGACCGTGCACCCCTCCCCCAGTTGCCACAGGTAATCTCATTCTATATAGCAGGTTCCTACGTGCCCATACACAGGAGGTTTTTAACCCAGAGAGAGGCTTCAGAATAGCGTTAGGTACCCAGTTACGAGATATGCCGTGAAGGGGCAACTGGGCAGATATACAAATGGCCATTTCTATACGCTAAATATCTCATTTTTCTTAGATTTTCCTTAGCAGTAATGCAGGTCCATGTTCACACATTCATGGTTTCCATACTTTAGCATTATCAGAGTGCAAACTGTATTTTTTTGTACGTTATGTCATGTTCAGTTATGCGACTGTTCACACGTCAGGTCGATGAGGCTGAGTGCAGGCAGTCTTTTTTGTCTATATCAAGAGGGTCATACCTTCTGACCGTGCACCCCTCCCCCAGTTGCCACAGGTAATCTCATTCTATATAGCAGGTTCCTACGTGCCCATACACAGGAGGTTTTTAACCCAGAGAGAGGCTTCAGAATAGCGTTAGGTACCCAGTTACGAGATATGCCGTGAAGGGGCAACTGGGCAGATATACAAATGGCCATTTCTATACGCTAAATATCTCATTTTTTTTAGATTTTCCTTAGCAGTAATGCAGGTCCATGTTCACACATTCATGGTTTCCATACTTTAGCATTATCAGAGTGCAAACTGTATTTTTTTGTATGTTATGTCATGTTCAGTTATGCGACTGTTCACACGTCAGGTCGATGAGGCTGAGTGCAGGCAGTCTTTTTTGTCTATATCAAGAGGGTCATACCTTCTGACCGTGCACCCCTCCCCTAGTTGCCACAGGTAATCTCATTCTATATAGCAGGTTCCTACGTGCCCATACACAGGAGGTTTTTAACCCAGAGAGAGGCTTCAGAATAGCGTTAGGTACCCAGTTACGAGATATGCCGTGAAGGGGCAACTGGGCAGATATACAAATGGCCATTTCTATACGCTAAATATCTCATTTTTCTTAGATTTTCCTTAGCAGTAATGCAGGTCCATGTTCACACATTCATGGTTTCCATACTTTAGCATTATCAGAGTGCAAACTGTATTTTTTTGTACGTTATGTCATGTTCAGTTATGCGACTGTTCACACGTCAGGTCGATGAGGCTGAGTGCAGGCAGTCTTTTTTGTCTATATCAAGAGGGTCATACCTTCTGACTGTGCACCCCTCCCCCAGTTGCCACAGGTAATCTCATTCTATATAGCAGGTTCCTACGTGCCCATACACAGGAGGTTTTTAACCCAGAGAGAGGCTTCAGAATAGCGTTAGGTACCCAGTTGCGAGATATGTCGTGAAGGGGCAACTGGGCAGATATACAAATGGCCATTTCTTTACGCTAAATATCTCATTTTTCTTAGATTTTCCTTAGCAGTAATGCAGGTCCATGTTCACACATTCATGGTTTCCATACTTTAGCATTATCAGAGTGCAAACTGTATTTTTTTGTATGTTATGTCATGTTCAGTTATGCGACTGTTCACACGTCAGGTCGATGAGGCTGAGTGCAGGCAGTCTTTTTTGTCTATATCAAGAGGGTCATACCTTCTGACCGTGCACCCCTCCCCCAGTTGCCACAGGTAATCTTATTCTATATAGCAGGTTCCTACGTGCCCATACACAGGAGGTTTTTAACCCAGAGAGAGGCTTCAGAATAGCGTTAGGTACCCAGTTACGAGATATGCCGTGAAGGGGCAACTGGGCAGATATACAAATGGCCATTTCTATACGCTAAATATCTCATTTTTCTTAGATTTTCCTTAGCAGTAATGCAGGTCCATGTTCACACATTCATGGTTTCCATACTTTAGCATTATCAGAGTGCAAACTGTATTTTTTTGTACGTTATGTCATGTTCAGTTATGCGACTGTTCACACGTCAGGTCGATGAGGCTGAGTGCAGGCAGTCTTTTTTGTCTATATCAAGAGGGTCATACCTTCTGACCGTGCACCCCTCCCCCAGTTGCCACAGGTAATCTCATTCTATATAGCAGGTTCCTACGTGCCCATACACAGGAGGTTTTTAACCCAGAGAGAGGCTTCAGAATAGCGTTAGGTACCCAGTTACGAGATATGCCGTGAAGGGGCAACTGGGCAGATATACAAATGGCCATTTCTATACGCTAAATATCTCATTTTTCTTAGATTTTCCTTAGCAGTAATGCAGGTCCATGTTCACACATTCATGGTTTCCATACTTTAGCATTATCAGAGTGCAAACTGTATTTTTTTGTATGTTATGTCATGTTCAGTTATGCGACTGTTCACACGTCAGGTCGATGAGGCAGAGTGCAGGCAGTCTTTTTTGTCTATATCAAGAGGGTCATACCTTCTGACCGTGCACCCCTCCCCCAGTTGCCACAGGTAATCTCATTCTATATAGCAGGTTCCTACGTGCCCATACACAGGAGGTTTTTAACCCAGAGAGAGGCTTCAGAATAGCGTTAGGTACCCAGTTACGAGATATGCCGTGAAGGGGCAACTGGGCAGATATACAAATGGCCATTTCTATACGCTAAATATCTCATTTTTCTTAGATTTTCCTTAGCAGTAATGCAGGTCCATGTTCACACATTCATGGTTTCCATACTTTAGCATTATCAGAGTGCAAACTGTATTTTTTTGTACGTTATGTCATGTTCAGTTATGCGACTGTTCACACGTCAGGTCGATGAGGCTGAGTGCAGGCAGTCTTTTTTGTCTATATCAAGAGGGTCATACCTTCTGACCGTGCACCCCTCCCCCAGTTGCCACAGGTAATCTTATTCTATATAGCAGGTTCCTACATGCCCATACACAGGAGGTTTTTAACCCAGAGAGAGGCTTCAGAATAGCGTTAGGTACCCAGTTACGAGATATGCCGTGAAGGGGCAACTGGGCAGATATACAAATGGCCATTTCTATACGCTAAATATCTCATTTTTCTTAGATTTTCCTTAGCAGTAATGCAGGTCCATGTTCACACATTCATGGTTTCCATCCTTTAGCATTATCAGAGTGCAAACTGTATTTTTTTGTATGTTATGTCATGTTCAGTTATGCGACTGTTCACACGTCAGGTCGATGAGGCTGAGTGCAGGCAGTCTTTTTTGTCTATATCAAGAGGGTCATACCTTCTGACCGTGCACCCCTCCCCCAGTTGCCACAGGTAATCTTATTCTATATAGCAGGTTCCTACATGCCCATACACAGGAGGTTTTTAACCCAGAGAGAGGCTTCAGAATAGCGTTAGGTACCCAGTTACGAGATATGCCGTGAAGGGGCAACTGGGCAGATATACAAATGGCCATTTCTATACGCTAAATATCTCATTTTTCTTAGATTTTCCTTAGCAGTAATGCAGGTCCATGTTCACACATTCATGGTTTCCATCCTTTAGCATTATCAGAGTGCAAACTGTATTTTTTTGTATGTTATGTCATGTTCAGTTATGCGACTGTTCACACGTCAGGTCGATGAGGCTGAGTGCAGGCAGTCTTTTTTGTCTATATCAAGAGGGTCATACCTTCTGACCGTGCACCCCTCCCCCAGTTGCCACAGGTAATCTCATTCTATATAGCAGGTTCCTACGTGCCCATACACAGGAGGTTTTTAACCCAGAGAGAGGCTTCAGAATAGCGTTAGGTACCCAGTTACGAGATATGCCGTGAAGGGGCAACTGGGCAGATATACAAATGGCCATTTCTATACGCTAAATATCTCATTTTTCTTAGATTTTCCTTAGCAGTAATGCAGGTCCATGTTCACACATTCATGGTTTCCATACTTTAGCATTATCAGAGTGCAAACTGTATTTTTTTGTACGTTATGTCATGTTCAGTTATGCGACTGTTCACACGTCAGGTCGATGAGGCTGAGTGCAGGCAGTCTTTTTTGTCTATATCAAGAGGGTCATACCTTCTGACTGTGCACCCCTCCCCCAGTTGCCACAGGTAATCTCATTCTATATAGCAGGTTCCTACGTGCCCATACACAGGAGGTTTTTAACCCAGAGAGAGGCTTCAGAATAGCGTTAGGTACCCAGTTGCGAGATATGTCGTGAAGGGGCAACTGGGCAGATATACAAATGGCCATTTCTTTACGCTAAATATCTCATTTTTCTTAGATTTTCCTTAGCAGTAATGCAGGTCCATGTTCACACATTCATGGTTTCCATACTTTAGCATTATCAGAGTGCAAACTGTATTTTTTTGTATGTTATGTCATGTTCAGTTATGCGACTGTTCACACGTCAGGTCGATGAGGCTGAGTGCAGGCAGTCTTTTTTGTCTATATCAAGAGGGTCATACCTTCTGACCGTGCACCCCTCCCCCAGTTGCCACTGGTAATCTCACTCTATATAGCAGGTTCCTACGTGCCCATACACAGGAGGTTTTTAACCCAGAGAGAGGCTTCAGAATAGCGTTAGGTACCCAGTTACGAGATATGCCGTGAAGGGGCAACTGGGCAGATATACAAATGGCCATTTCTATACACTAAATATCTCATTTTTCTTAGATTTTCCTTAGCAGTAATGCAGGTCCATGTTCACACATTCATGGTTTCCATACTTTAGCATTATCAGAGTGCAAACTGTATTTTTTTGTATGTTATGTCATGTTCAGTTATGCGACTGTTCACACGTCAGGTCGATGAGGCTGAGTGCAGGCAGTCTTTTTTGTCTATATCAAGAGGGTCATACCTTCTGACCGTGCACCCCTCCCCCAGTTGCCACAGGTAATCTCATTCTATATAGCAGGTTCCTACGTGCCCATACACAGGAGGTTTTTAACCCAGAGAGAGGCTTCAGAATAGCGTTAGGTACCCAGTTACGAGATATGCCGTGAAGGGGCAACTGGGCAGATATACAAATGGCCATTTCTATACGCTAAATATCTCATTTTTCTTAGATTTTCCTTAGCAGTAATGCAGGTCCATGTTCACACATTCATGGTTTCCATACTTTAGCATTATCAGAGTGCAAACTGTATTTTTTTGTATGTTATGTCATGTTCAGTTATGCGACTGTTCACACGTCAGGTCGATGAGGCTGAGTGCAGGCAGTCTTTTTTGTCTATATCAAGAGGGTCATACCTTCTGACCGTGCACCCCTCCCCCAGTTGCCACAGGTAATCTCATTCTATATAGCAGGTTCCTACGTGCCCATACACAGGAGGTTTTTAACCCAGAGAGAGGCTTCAGAATAGCGTTAGGTACCCAGTTACGAGATATGCCGTGAAGGGGCAACTGGGCAGATATACAAATGGCCATTTCTATACGCTAAATATCTCATTTTTCTTAGATTTTCCTTAGCAGTAATGCAGGTCCATGTTCACACATTCATGGTTTCCATACTTTAGCATTATCAGAGTGCAAACTGTATTTTTTTGTATGTTATGTCATGTTCAGTTATGCGACTGTTCACACGTCAGGTCGATGAGGCTGAGTGCAGGCAGTCTTTTTTGTCTATATCAAGAGGGTCATACCTTCTGACCGTGCACCCCTCCCCCAGTTGCCACAGGTAATCTCATTCTATATAGCAGGTTCCTACGTGCCCATACACAGGAGGTTTTTAACCCAGAGAGAGGCTTCAGAATAGCGTTAGGTACCCAGTTACGAGATATGCCGTGAAGGGGCAACTGGGCAGATATACAAATGGCCATTTCTATACGCTAAATATCTCATTTTTTTTAGATTTTCCTTAGCAGTAATGCAGGTCCATGTTCACACATTCATGGTTTCCATACTTTAGCATTATCAGAGTGCAAACTGTATTTTTTTGTATGTTATGTCATGTTCAGTTATGCGACTGTTCACACGTCAGGTCGATGAGGCTGAGTGCAGGCAGTCTTTTTTGTCTATATCAAGAGGGTCATACCTTCTGACCGTGCACCCCTCCCCCAGTTGCCACAGGTAATCTCATTCTATATAGCAGGTTCCTACGTGCCCATACACAGGAGGTTTTTAACCCAGAGAGAGGCTTCAGAATAGCGTTAGGTACCCAGTTACGAGATATGCCGTGAAGGGGCAACTGGGCAGATATACAAATGGCCATTTCTATACGCTAAATATCTCATTTTTCTTAGATTTTCCTTAGCAGTAATGCAGGTCCATGTTCACACATTCATGGTTTCCATACTTTAGCATTATCAGAGTGCAAACTGTATTTTTTTGTATGTTATGTCATGTTCAGTTATGCGACTGTTCACACGTCAGGTCGATGAGGCTGAGTGCAGGCAGTCTTTTTTGTCTATATCAAGAGGGTCATACCTTCTGACCGTGCACCCCTCCCCCAGTTGCCACAGGTAATCTCATTCTATATAGCAGGTTCCTACGTGCCCATACACAGGAGGTTTTTAACCCAGAGAGAGGCTTCAGAATAGCGTTAGGTACCCAGTTACGAGATATGCCGTGAAGGGGCAACTGGGCAGATATACAAATGGCCATTTCTATACGCTAAATATCTCATTTTTCTTAGATTTTCCTTAGCAGTAATGCAGGTCCATGTTCACACATTCATGGTTTCCATACTTTAGCATTATCAGAGTGCAAACTGTATTTTTTTGTATGTTATGTCATGTTCAGTTATGCGACTGTTCACACGTCAGGTCGATGAGGCTGAGTGCAGGCAGTCTTTTTTGTCTATATCAAGAGGGTCATACCTTCTGACCGTGCACCCCTCCCCCAGTTGCCACAGGTAATCTCATTCTATATAGCAGGTTCCTACGTGCCCATACACAGGAGGTTTTTAACCCAGAGAGAGGCTTCAGAATAGCGTTAGGTACCCAGTTACGAGATATGCCGTGAAGGGGCAACTGGGCAGATATACAAATGGCCATTTCTATACGCTAAATATCTCATTTTTTTTAGATTTTCCTTAGCAGTAATGCAGGTCCATGTTCACACATTCATGGTTTCCATACTTTAGCATTATCAGAGTGCAAACTGTATTTTTTTGTATGTTATGTCATGTTCAGTTATGCGACTGTTCACACGTCAGGTCGATGAGGCTGAGTGCAGGCAGTCTTTTTTGTCTATATCAAGAGGGTCATACCTTCTGACCGTGCACCCCTCCCCCAGTTGCCACAGGTAATCTCATTCTATATAGCAGGTTCCTACGTGCCCATACACAGGAGGTTTTTAACCCAGAGAGAGGCTTCAGAATAGCGTTAGGTACCCAGTTACGAGATATGCCGTGAAGGGGCAACTGGGCAGATATACAAATGGCCATTTCTATACGCTAAATATCTCATTTTTCTTAGATTTTCCTTAGCAGTAATGCAGGTCCATGTTCACACATTCATGGTTTCCATACTTTAGCATTATCAGAGTGCAAACTGTATTTTTTTGTACGTTATGTCATGTTCAGTTATGCGACTGTTCACTACGTCAGGTCGATGAGGCTGAGTGCAGGCAGTCTTTTTTGTCTATATCAAGAGGGTCATACCTTCTGACCGTGCACCCCTCCCCCAGTTGCCACAGGTAATCTCATTCTATATAGCAGGTTCCTACGTGCCCATACACAGGAGGTTTTTTAACCCAGAGAGAGGCTTCAGAATAGCGTTAGGTACCCAGTTGCCGAGATACGTGAAGGGGCAACTGGGCAGATATACAAATGGCCATTTCTTTACGCTAAATATCTCATTTTTCTTAGATTTTCCTTAGCAGTAATGCAGGTCCATGTTCACACATTCATGGTTTCCATACTTTAGCATTATCAGAGTGCAAACTGTATTTTTTTGTACGTTATGTCATGTTCAGTTATGCGACTGTTCACACGTCAGGTCGATGAGGCTGAGTGCAGGCAGTCTTTTTTGTCTATATCAAGAGGGTCATACCTTCTGACCGTGCACCCCTCCCCCAGTTGCCACAGGTAATCTCATTCTATATAGCAGGTTCCTACGTGCCCATACACAGGAGGTTTTTAACCCAGAGAGAGGCTTCAGAATAGCGTTAGGTACCCAGTTGCGAGATATGTCGTGAAGGGGCAACTGGGCAGATATACAAATGGCCATTTCTTTACGCTAAATATCTCATTTTTCTTAGATTTTCCTTAGCAGTAATGCAGGTCCATGTTCACACATTCATGGTTTCCATACTTTAGCATTATCAGAGTGCAAACTGTATTTTTTTGTATGTTATGTCATGTTCAGTTATGCGACTGTTCACACGTCAGGTCGATGAGGCTGAGTGCAGGCAGTCTTTTTTGTCTATATCAAGAGGGTCATACCTTCTGACCGTGCACCCCTCCCCCAGTTGCCACAGGTAATCTTATTCTATATAGCAGGTTCCTACGTGCCCATACACAGGAGGTTTTTAACCCAGAGAGAGGCTTCAGAATAGCGTTAGGTACCCAGTTACGAGATATGCCGTGAAGGGGCAACTGGGCAGATATACAAATGGCCATTTCTATACGCTAAATATCTCATTTTTCTTAGATTTTCCTTAGCAGTAATGCAGGTCCATGTTCACACATTCATGGTTTCCATACTTTAGCATTATCAGAGTGCAAACTGTATTTTTTTGTACGTTATGTCATGTTCAGTTATGCGACTGTTCACACGTCAGGTCGATGAGGCTGAGTGCAGGCAGTCTTTTTTGTCTATATCAAGAGGGTCATACCTTCTGACCGTGCACCCCTCCCCCAGTTGCCACAGGTAATCTCATTCTATATAGCAGGTTCCTACGTGCCCATACACAGGAGGTTTTTAACCCAGAGAGAGGCTTCAGAATAGCGTTAGGTACCCAGTTACGAGATATGCCGTGAAGGGGCAACTGGGCAGATATACAAATGGCCATTTCTATACGCTAAATATCTCATTTTTCTTAGATTTTCCTTAGCAGTAATGCAGGTCCATGTTCACACATTCATGGTTTCCATACTTTAGCATTATCAGAGTGCAAACTGTATTTTTTTGTATGTTATGTCATGTTCAGTTATGCGACTGTTCACACGTCAGGTCGATGAGGCAGAGTGCAGGCAGTCTTTTTTGTCTATATCAAGAGGGTCATACCTTCTGACCGTGCACCCCTCCCCCAGTTGCCACAGGTAATCTCATTCTATATAGCAGGTTCCTACGTGCCCATACACAGGAGGTTTTTAACCCAGAGAGAGGCTTCAGAATAGCGTTAGGTACCCAGTTACGAGATATGCCGTGAAGGGGCAACTGGGCAGATATACAAATGGCCATTTCTATACGCTAAATATCTCATTTTTCTTAGATTTTCCTTAGCAGTAATGCAGGTCCATGTTCACACATTCATGGTTTCCATACTTTAGCATTATCAGAGTGCAAACTGTATTTTTTTGTACGTTATGTCATGTTCAGTTATGCGACTGTTCACACGTCAGGTCGATGAGGCTGAGTGCAGGCAGTCTTTTTTGTCTATATCAAGAGGGTCATACCTTCTGACCGTGCACCCCTCCCCCAGTTGCCACAGGTAATCTTATTCTATATAGCAGGTTCCTACATGCCCATACACAGGAGGTTTTTAACCCAGAGAGAGGCTTCAGAATAGCGTTAGGTACCCAGTTACGAGATATGCCGTGAAGGGGCAACTGGGCAGATATACAAATGGCCATTTCTATACGCTAAATATCTCATTTTTCTTAGATTTTCCTTAGCAGTAATGCAGGTCCATGTTCACACATTCATGGTTTCCATCCTTTAGCATTATCAGAGTGCAAACTGTATTTTTTTGTATGTTATGTCATGTTCAGTTATGCGACTGTTCACACGTCAGGTCGATGAGGCTGAGTGCAGGCAGTCTTTTTTGTCTATATCAAGAGGGTCATACCTTCTGACCGTGCACCCCTCCCCCAGTTGCCACAGGTAATCTTATTCTATATAGCAGGTTCCTACATGCCCATACACAGGAGGTTTTTAACCCAGAGAGAGGCTTCAGAATAGCGTTAGGTACCCAGTTACGAGATATGCCGTGAAGGGGCAACTGGGCAGATATACAAATGGCCATTTCTATACGCTAAATATCTCATTTTTCTTAGATTTTCCTTAGCAGTAATGCAGGTCCATGTTCACACATTCATGGTTTCCATCCTTTAGCATTATCAGAGTGCAAACTGTATTTTTTTGTATGTTATGTCATGTTCAGTTATGCGACTGTTCACACGTCAGGTCGATGAGGCTGAGTGCAGGCAGTCTTTTTTGTCTATATCAAGAGGGTCATACCTTCTGACCGTGCACCCCTCCCCCAGTTGCCACAGGTAATCTCATTCTATATAGCAGGTTCCTACGTGCCCATACACAGGAGGTTTTTAACCCAGAGAGAGGCTTCAGAATAGCGTTAGGTACCCAGTTACGAGATATGCCGTGAAGGGGCAACTGGGCAGATATACAAATGGCCATTTCTATACGCTAAATATCTCATTTTTCTTAGATTTTCCTTAGCAGTAATGCAGGTCCATGTTCACACATTCATGGTTTCCATACTTTAGCATTATCAGAGTGCAAACTGTATTTTTTTGTACGTTATGTCATGTTCAGTTATGCGACTGTTCACACGTCAGGTCGATGAGGCTGAGTGCAGGCAGTCTTTTTTGTCTATATCAAGAGGGTCATACCTTCTGACTGTGCACCCCTCCCCCAGTTGCCACAGGTAATCTCATTCTATATAGCAGGTTCCTACGTGCCCATACACAGGAGGTTTTTAACCCAGAGAGAGGCTTCAGAATAGCGTTAGGTACCCAGTTGCGAGATATGTCGTGAAGGGGCAACTGGGCAGATATACAAATGGCCATTTCTTTACGCTAAATATCTCATTTTTCTTAGATTTTCCTTAGCAGTAATGCAGGTCCATGTTCACACATTCATGGTTTCCATACTTTAGCATTATCAGAGTGCAAACTGTATTTTTTTGTATGTTATGTCATGTTCAGTTATGCGACTGTTCACACGTCAGGTCGATGAGGCTGAGTGCAGGCAGTCTTTTTTGTCTATATCAAGAGGGTCATACCTTCTGACCGTGCACCCCTCCCCCAGTTGCCACTGGTAATCTCACTCTATATAGCAGGTTCCTACGTGCCCATACACAGGAGGTTTTTAACCCAGAGAGAGGCTTCAGAATAGCGTTAGGTACCCAGTTACGAGATATGCCGTGAAGGGGCAACTGGGCAGATATACAAATGGCCATTTCTATACACTAAATATCTCATTTTTCTTAGATTTTCCTTAGCAGTAATGCAGGTCCATGTTCACACATTCATGGTTTCCATACTTTAGCATTATCAGAGTGCAAACTGTATTTTTTTGTATGTTATGTCATGTTCAGTTATGCGACTGTTCACACGTCAGGTCGATGAGGCTGAGTGCAGGCAGTCTTTTTTGTCTATATCAAGAGGGTCATACCTTCTGACCGTGCACCCCTCCCCCAGTTGCCACAGGTAATCTCATTCTATATAGCAGGTTCCTACGTGCCCATACACAGGAGGTTTTTAACCCAGAGAGAGGCTTCAGAATAGCGTTAGGTACCCAGTTACGAGATATGCCGTGAAGGGGCAACTGGGCAGATATACAAATGGCCATTTCTATACGCTAAATATCTCATTTTTCTTAGATTTTCCTTAGCAGTAATGCAGGTCCATGTTCACACATTCATGGTTTCCATACTTTAGCATTATCAGAGTGCAAACTGTATTTTTTTGTATGTTATGTCATGTTCAGTTATGCGACTGTTCACACGTCAGGTCGATGAGGCTGAGTGCAGGCAGTCTTTTTTGTCTATATCAAGAGGGTCATACCTTCTGACCGTGCACCCCTCCCCCAGTTGCCACAGGTAATCTCATTCTATATAGCAGGTTCCTACGTGCCCATACACAGGAGGTTTTTAACCCAGAGAGAGGCTTCAGAATAGCGTTAGGTACCCAGTTACGAGATATGCCGTGAAGGGGCAACTGGGCAGATATACAAATGGCCATTTCTATACGCTAAATATCTCATTTTTCTTAGATTTTCCTTAGCAGTAATGCAGGTCCATGTTCACACATTCATGGTTTCCATACTTTAGCATTATCAGAGTGCAAACTGTATTTTTTTGTATGTTATGTCATGTTCAGTTATGCGACTGTTCACACGTCAGGTCGATGAGGCTGAGTGCAGGCAGTCTTTTTTGTCTATATCAAGAGGGTCATACCTTCTGACCGTGCACCCCTCCCCCAGTTGCCACAGGTAATCTCATTCTATATAGCAGGTTCCTACGTGCCCATACACAGGAGGTTTTTAACCCAGAGAGAGGCTTCAGAATAGCGTTAGGTACCCAGTTACGAGATATGCCGTGAAGGGGCAACTGGGCAGATATACAAATGGCCATTTCTATACGCTAAATATCTCATTTTTTTTAGATTTTCCTTAGCAGTAATGCAGGTCCATGTTCACACATTCATGGTTTCCATACTTTAGCATTATCAGAGTGCAAACTGTATTTTTTTGTATGTTATGTCATGTTCAGTTATGCGACTGTTCACACGTCAGGTCGATGAGGCTGAGTGCAGGCAGTCTTTTTTGTCTATATCAAGAGGGTCATACCTTCTGACCGTGCACCCCTCCCCCAGTTGCCACAGGTAATCTCATTCTATATAGCAGGTTCCTACGTGCCCATACACAGGAGGTTTTTAACCCAGAGAGAGGCTTCAGAATAGCGTTAGGTACCCAGTTACGAGATATGCCGTGAAGGGGCAACTGGGCAGATATACAAATGGCCATTTCTATACGCTAAATATCTCATTTTTCTTAGATTTTCCTTAGCAGTAATGCAGGTCCATGTTCACACATTCATGGTTTCCATACTTTAGCATTATCAGAGTGCAAACTGTATTTTTTTGTATGTTATGTCATGTTCAGTTATGCGACTGTTCACACGTCAGGTCGATGAGGCTGAGTGCAGGCAGTCTTTTTTGTCTATATCAAGAGGGTCATACCTTCTGACCGTGCACCCCTCCCCCAGTTGCCACAGGTAATCTCATTCTATATAGCAGGTTCCTACGTGCCCATACACAGGAGGTTTTTAACCCAGAGAGAGGCTTCAGAATAGCGTTAGGTACCCAGTTACGAGATATGCCGTGAAGGGGCAACTGGGCAGATATACAAATGGCCATTTCTATACGCTAAATATCTCATTTTTCTTAGATTTTCCTTAGCAGTAATGCAGGTCCATGTTCACACATTCATGGTTTCCATACTTTAGCATTATCAGAGTGCAAACTGTATTTTTTTGTATGTTATGTCATGTTCAGTTATGCGACTGTTCACACGTCAGGTCGATGAGGCTGAGTGCAGGCAGTCTTTTTTGTCTATATCAAGAGGGTCATACCTTCTGACCGTGCACCCCTCCCCCAGTTGCCACAGGTAATCTCATTCTATATAGCAGGTTCCTACGTGCCCATACACAGGAGGTTTTTAACCCAGAGAGAGGCTTCAGAATAGCGTTAGGTACCCAGTTACGAGATATGCCGTGAAGGGGCAACTGGGCAGATATACAAATGGCCATTTCTATACGCTAAATATCTCATTTTTTTTAGATTTTCCTTAGCAGTAATGCAGGTCCATGTTCACACATTCATGGTTTCCATACTTTAGCATTATCAGAGTGCAAACTGTATTTTTTTGTATGTTATGTCATGTTCAGTTATGCGACTGTTCACACGTCAGGTCGATGAGGCTGAGTGCAGGCAGTCTTTTTTGTCTATATCAAGAGGGTCATACCTTCTGACCGTGCACCCCTCCCCCAGTTGCCACAGGTAATCTCATTCTATATAGCAGGTTCCTACGTGCCCATACACAGGAGGTTTTTAACCCAGAGAGAGGCTTCAGAATAGCGTTAGGTACCCAGTTACGAGATATGCCGTGAAGGGGCAACTGGGCAGATATACAAATGGCCATTTCTATACGCTAAATATCTCATTTTTCTTAGATTTTCCTTAGCAGTAATGCAGGTCCATGTTCACACATTCATGGTTTCCATACTTTAGCATTATCAGAGTGCAAACTGTATTTTTTTGTACGTTATGTCATGTTCAGTTATGCGACTGTTCACACGTCAGGTCGATGAGGCTGAGTGCAGGCAGTCTTTTTTGTCTATATCAAGAGGGTCATACCTTCTGACTGTGCACCCCTCCCCCAGTTGCCACAGGTAATCTCATTCTATATAGCAGGTTCCTACGTGCCCATACACAGGAGGTTTTTAACCCAGAGAGAGGCTTCAGAATAGCGTTAGGTACCCAGTTGCGAGATATGTCGTGAAGGGGCAACTGGGCAGATATACAAATGGCCATTTCTTTACGCTAAATATCTCATTTTTCTTAGATTTTCCTTAGCAGTAATGCAGGTCCATGTTCACACATTCATGGTTTCCATACTTTAGCATTATCAGAGTGCAAACTGTATTTTTTTGTATGTTATGTCATGTTCAGTTATGCGACTGTTCACACGTCAGGTCGATGAGGCTGAGTGCAGGCAGTCTTTTTTGTCTATATCAAGAGGGTCATACCTTCTGACCGTGCACCCCTCCCCCAGTTGCCACAGGTAATCTTATTCTATATAGCAGGTTCCTACGTGCCCATACACAGGAGGTTTTTAACCCAGAGAGAGGCTTCAGAATAGCGTTAGGTACCCAGTTACGAGATATGCCGTGAAGGGGCAACTGGGCAGATATACAAATGGCCATTTCTATACGCTAAATATCTCATTTTTCTTAGATTTTCCTTAGCAGTAATGCAGGTCCATGTTCACACATTCATGGTTTCCATACTTTAGCATTATCAGAGTGCAAACTGTATTTTTTTGTACGTTATGTCATGTTCAGTTATGCGACTGTTCACACGTCAGGTCGATGAGGCTGAGTGCAGGCAGTCTTTTTTGTCTATATCAAGAGGGTCATACCTTCTGACCGTGCACCCCTCCCCCAGTTGCCACAGGTAATCTCATTCTATATAGCAGGTTCCTACGTGCCCATACACAGGAGGTTTTTAACCCAGAGAGAGGCTTCAGAATAGCGTTAGGTACCCAGTTACGAGATATGCCGTGAAGGGGCAACTGGGCAGATATACAAATGGCCATTTCTATACGCTAAATATCTCATTTTTCTTAGATTTTCCTTAGCAGTAATGCAGGTCCATGTTCACACATTCATGGTTTCCATACTTTAGCATTATCAGAGTGCAAACTGTATTTTTTTGTATGTTATGTCATGTTCAGTTATGCGACTGTTCACACGTCAGGTCGATGAGGCAGAGTGCAGGCAGTCTTTTTTGTCTATATCAAGAGGGTCATACCTTCTGACCGTGCACCCCTCCCCCAGTTGCCACAGGTAATCTCATTCTATATAGCAGGTTCCTACGTGCCCATACACAGGAGGTTTTTAACCCAGAGAGAGGCTTCAGAATAGCGTTAGGTACCCAGTTACGAGATATGCCGTGAAGGGGCAACTGGGCAGATATACAAATGGCCATTTCTATACGCTAAATATCTCATTTTTCTTAGATTTTCCTTAGCAGTAATGCAGGTCCATGTTCACACATTCATGGTTTCCATACTTTAGCATTATCAGAGTGCAAACTGTATTTTTTTGTACGTTATGTCATGTTCAGTTATGCGACTGTTCACACGTCAGGTCGATGAGGCTGAGTGCAGGCAGTCTTTTTTGTCTATATCAAGAGGGTCATACCTTCTGACCGTGCACCCCTCCCCCAGTTGCCACAGGTAATCTTATTCTATATAGCAGGTTCCTACATGCCCATACACAGGAGGTTTTTAACCCAGAGAGAGGCTTCAGAATAGCGTTAGGTACCCAGTTACGAGATATGCCGTGAAGGGGCAACTGGGCAGATATACAAATGGCCATTTCTATACGCTAAATATCTCATTTTTCTTAGATTTTCCTTAGCAGTAATGCAGGTCCATGTTCACACATTCATGGTTTCCATCCTTTAGCATTATCAGAGTGCAAACTGTATTTTTTTGTATGTTATGTCATGTTCAGTTATGCGACTGTTCACACGTCAGGTCGATGAGGCTGAGTGCAGGCAGTCTTTTTTGTCTATATCAAGAGGGTCATACCTTCTGACCGTGCACCCCTCCCCCAGTTGCCACAGGTAATCTTATTCTATATAGCAGGTTCCTACATGCCCATACACAGGAGGTTTTTAACCCAGAGAGAGGCTTCAGAATAGCGTTAGGTACCCAGTTACGAGATATGCCGTGAAGGGGCAACTGGGCAGATATACAAATGGCCATTTCTATACGCTAAATATCTCATTTTTCTTAGATTTTCCTTAGCAGTAATGCAGGTCCATGTTCACACATTCATGGTTTCCATACTTTAGCATTATCAGAGTGCAAACTGTATTTTTTTGTACGTTATGTCATGTTCAGTTATGCGACTGTTCACACGTCAGGTCGATGAGGCTGAGTGCAGGCAGTCTTTTTTGTCTATATCAAGAGGGTCATACCTTCTGACTGTGCACCCCTCCCCCAGTTGCCACAGGTAATCTCATTCTATATAGCAGGTTCCTACGTGCCCATACACAGGAGGTTTTTAACCCAGAGAGAGGCTTCAGAATAGCGTTAGGTACCCAGTTGCGAGATATGTCGTGAAGGGGCAACTGGGCAGATATACAAATGGCCATTTCTTTACGCTAAATATCTCATTTTTCTTAGATTTTCCTTAGCAGTAATGCAGGTCCATGTTCACACATTCATGGTTTCCATACTTTAGCATTATCAGAGTGCAAACTGTATTTTTTTGTATGTTATGTCATGTTCAGTTATGCGACTGTTCACACGTCAGGTCGATGAGGCTGAGTGCAGGCAGTCTTTTTTGTCTATATCAAGAGGGTCATACCTTCTGACCGTGCACCCCTCCCCCAGTTGCCACTGGTAATCTCACTCTATATAGCAGGTTCCTACGTGCCCATACACAGGAGGTTTTTAACCCAGAGAGAGGCTTCAGAATAGCGTTAGGTACCCAGTTACGAGATATGCCGTGAAGGGGCAACTGGGCAGATATACAAATGGCCATTTCTATACACTAAATATCTCATTTTTCTTAGATTTTCCTTAGCAGTAATGCAGGTCCATGTTCACACATTCATGGTTTCCATACTTTAGCATTATCAGAGTGCAAACTGTATTTTTTTGTATGTTATGTCATGTTCAGTTATGCGACTGTTCACACGTCAGGTCGATGAGGCTGAGTGCAGGCAGTCTTTTTTGTCTATATCAAGAGGGTCATACCTTCTGACCGTGCACCCCTCCCCCAGTTGCCACAGGTAATCTCATTCTATATAGCAGGTTCCTACGTGCCCATACACAGGAGGTTTTTAACCCAGAGAGAGGCTTCAGAATAGCGTTAGGTACCCAGTTACGAGATATGCCGTGAAGGGGCAACTGGGCAGATATACAAATGGCCATTTCTATACGCTAAATATCTCATTTTTCTTAGATTTTCCTTAGCAGTAATGCAGGTCCATGTTCACACATTCATGGTTTCCATACTTTAGCATTATCAGAGTGCAAACTGTATTTTTTTGTATGTTATGTCATGTTCAGTTATGCGACTGTTCACACGTCAGGTCGATGAGGCTGAGTGCAGGCAGTCTTTTTTGTCTATATCAAGAGGGTCATACCTTCTGACCGTGCACCCCTCCCCCAGTTGCCACAGGTAATCTCATTCTATATAGCAGGTTCCTACGTGCCCATACACAGGAGGTTTTTAACCCAGAGAGAGGCTTCAGAATAGCGTTAGGTACCCAGTTACGAGATATGCCGTGAAGGGGCAACTGGGCAGATATACAAATGGCCATTTCTATACGCTAAATATCTCATTTTTCTTAGATTTTCCTTAGCAGTAATGCAGGTCCATGTTCACACATTCATGGTTTCCATACTTTAGCATTATCAGAGTGCAAACTGTATTTTTTTGTATGTTATGTCATGTTCAGTTATGCGACTGTTCACACGTCAGGTCGATGAGGCTGAGTGCAGGCAGTCTTTTTTGTCTATATCAAGAGGGTCATACCTTCTGACCGTGCACCCCTCCCCCAGTTGCCACAGGTAATCTCATTCTATATAGCAGGTTCCTACGTGCCCATACACAGGAGGTTTTTAACCCAGAGAGAGGCTTCAGAATAGCGTTAGGTACCCAGTTACGAGATATGCCGTGAAGGGGCAACTGGGCAGATATACAAATGGCCATTTCTATACGCTAAATATCTCATTTTTTTTAGATTTTCCTTAGCAGTAATGCAGGTCCATGTTCACACATTCATGGTTTCCATACTTTAGCATTATCAGAGTGCAAACTGTATTTTTTTGTATGTTATGTCATGTTCAGTTATGCGACTGTTCACACGTCAGGTCGATGAGGCTGAGTGCAGGCAGTCTTTTTTGTCTATATCAAGAGGGTCATACCTTCTGACCGTGCACCCCTCCCCCAGTTGCCACAGGTAATCTCATTCTATATAGCAGGTTCCTACGTGCCCATACACAGGAGGTTTTTAACCCAGAGAGAGGCTTCAGAATAGCGTTAGGTACCCAGTTACGAGATATGCCGTGAAGGGGCAACTGGGCAGATATACAAATGGCCATTTCTATACGCTAAATATCTCATTTTTCTTAGATTTTCCTTAGCAGTAATGCAGGTCCATGTTCACACATTCATGGTTTCCATACTTTAGCATTATCAGAGTGCAAACTGTATTTTTTTGTATGTTATGTCATGTTCAGTTATGCGACTGTTCACACGTCAGGTCGATGAGGCTGAGTGCAGGCAGTCTTTTTTGTCTATATCAAGAGGGTCATACCTTCTGACCGTGCACCCCTCCCCCAGTTGCCACAGGTAATCTCATTCTATATAGCAGGTTCCTACGTGCCCATACACAGGAGGTTTTTAACCCAGAGAGAGGCTTCAGAATAGCGTTAGGTACCCAGTTACGAGATATGCCGTGAAGGGGCAACTGGGCAGATATACAAATGGCCATTTCTATACGCTAAATATCTCATTTTTCTTAGATTTTCCTTAGCAGTAATGCAGGTCCATGTTCACACATTCATGGTTTCCATACTTTAGCATTATCAGAGTGCAAACTGTATTTTTTTGTATGTTATGTCATGTTCAGTTATGCGACTGTTCACACGTCAGGTCGATGAGGCTGAGTGCAGGCAGTCTTTTTTGTCTATATCAAGAGGGTCATACCTTCTGACCGTGCACCCCTCCCCCAGTTGCCACAGGTAATCTCATTCTATATAGCAGGTTCCTACGTGCCCATACACAGGAGGTTTTTAACCCAGAGAGAGGCTTCAGAATAGCGTTAGGTACCCAGTTACGAGATATGCCGTGAAGGGGCAACTGGGCAGATATACAAATGGCCATTTCTATACGCTAAATATCTCATTTTTCTTAGATTTTCCTTAGCAGTAATGCAGGTCCATGTTCACACATTCATGGTTTCCATACTTTAGCATTATCAGAGTGCAAACTGTATTTTTTTGTATGTTATGTCATGTTCAGTTATGCGACTGTTCACACGTCAGGTCGATGAGGCTGAGTGCAGGCAGTCTTTTTTGTCTATATCAAGAGGGTCATACCTTCTGACCGTGCACCCCTCCCCCAGTTGCCACAGGTAATCTCATTCTATATAGCAGGTTCCTACGTGCCCATACACAGGAGGTTTTTAACCCAGAGAGAGGCTTCAGAATAGCGTTAGGTACCCAGTTACGAGATATGCCGTGAAGGGGCAACTGGGCAGATATACAAATGGCCATTTCTATACGCTAAATATCTCATTTTTTTTAGATTTTCCTTAGCAGTAATGCAGGTCCATGTTCACACATTCATGGTTTCCATACTTTAGCATTATCAGAGTGCAAACTGTATTTTTTTGTATGTTATGTCATGTTCAGTTATGCGACTGTTCACACGTCAGGTCGATGAGGCTGAGTGCAGGCAGTCTTTTTTGTCTATATCAAGAGGGTCATACCTTCTGACCGTGCACCCCTCACCCAGTTGCCACAGGTAATCTCATTCTATATAGCAGGTTCCTACGTGCCCATACACAGGAGGTTTTTAACCCAGAGAGAGGCTTCAGAATAGCGTTAGGTACCCAGTTACGAGATATGCCGTGAAGGGGCAACTGGGCAGATATACAAATGGCCATTTCTATACGCTAAATATCTCATTTTTCTTAGATTTTCCTTAGCAGTAATGCAGGTCCATGTTCACACATTCATGGTTTCCATACTTTAGCATTATCAGAGTGCAAACTGTATTTTTTTGTATGTTATGTCATGTTCAGTTATGCGACTGTTCACACGTCAGGTCGATGAGGCTGAGTGCAGGCAGTCTTTTTTGTCTATATCAAGAGGGTCATACCTTCTGACCGTGCACCCCTCCCCCAGTTGCCACAGGTAATCTCATTCTATATAGCAGGTTCCTACGTGCCCATACACAGGAGGTTTTTAACCCAGAGAGAGGCTTCAGAATAGCGTTAGGTACCCAGTTACGAGATATGCCGTGAAGGGGCAACTGGGCAGATATACAAATGGCCATTTCTATACGCTAAATATCTCATTTTTCTTAGATTTTCCTTAGCAGTAATGCAGGTCCATGTTCACACATTCATGGTTTCCATACTTTAGCATTATCAGAGTGCAAACTGTATTTTTTTGTATGTTATGTCATGTTCAGTTATGCGACTGTTCACACGTCAGGTCGATGAGGCTGAGTGCAGGCAGTCTTTTTTGTCTATATCAAGAGGGTCATACCTTCTGACCGTGCACCCCTCCCCCAGTTGCCACAGGTAATCTCATTCTATATAGCAGGTTCCTACGTGCCCATACACAGGAGGTTTTTAACCCAGAGAGAGGCTTCAGAATAGCGTTAGGTACCCAGTTACGAGATATGCCGTGAAGGGGCAACTGGGCAGATATACAAATGGCCATTTCTATACGCTAAATATCTCATTTTTTTTAGATTTTCCTTAGCAGTAATGCAGGTCCATGTTCACACATTCATGGTTTCCATACTTTAGCATTATCAGAGTGCAAACTGTATTTTTTTGTATGTTATGTCATGTTCAGTTATGCGACTGTTCACACGTCAGGTCGATGAGGCTGAGTGCAGGCAGTCTTTTTTGTCTATATCAAGAGGGTCATACCTTCTGACCGTGCACCCCTCCCCCAGTTGCCACAGGTAATCTCATTCTATATAGCAGGTTCCTACGTGCCCATACACAGGAGGTTTTTAACCCAGAGAGAGGCTTCAGAATAGCGTTAGGTACCCAGTTACGAGATATGCCGTGAAGGGGCAACTGGGCAGATATACAAATGGCCATTTCTATACGCTAAATATCTCATTTTTCTTAGATTTTCCTTAGCAGTAATGCAGGTCCATGTTCACACATTCATGGTTTCCATACTTTAGCATTATCAGAGTGCAAACTGTATTTTTTTGTACGTTATGTCATGTTCAGTTATGCGACTGTTCACACGTCAGGTCGATGAGGCTGAGTGCAGGCAGTCTTTTTTGTCTATATCAAGAGGGTCATACCTTCTGACCGTGCACCCCTCCCCCAGTTGCCACAGGTAATCTCATTCTATATAGCAGGTTCCTACGTGCCCATACACAGGAGGTTTTTAACCCAGAGAGAGGCTTCAGAATAGCGTTAGGTACCCAGTTACGAGATATGCCGTGAAGGGGCAACTGGGCAGATATACAAATGGCCATTTCTATACGCTAAATATCTCATTTTTCTTAGATTTTCCTTAGCAGTAATGCAGGTCCTTGTTCACATATTCATGGTTTCCATACTTTAGCATTATCAGAGTGCAAACTGTATTTTTTTGTACGTTATGTCATGTTCAGTTATGCGACTGTTCACACGTCAGGTCGATGAGGCTGAGTGCAGGCAGTCTTTTTTGTCTATATCAAGAGGGTCATACCTTCTGACCGTGCACCCCTCCCCCAGTTGCCACAGGTAATCTCATTCTATATAGCAGGTTCCTACGTGCCCATACACAGGAGGTTTTTAACCCAGAGAGAGGCTTCAGAATAGCGTTAGGTACCCAGTTACGAGATATGCCGTGAAGGGGCAACTGGGCAGATATACAAATGGCCATTTCTATACGCTAAATATCTCATTTTTCTTAGATTTTCCTTAGCAGTAATGCAGGTCCATGTTCACACATTCATGGTTTCCATACTTTAGCATTATCAGAGTGCAAACTGTATTTTTTTGTATGTTATGTCATGTTCAGTTATGCGACTGTTCACACGTCAGGTCGATGAGGCTGAGTGCAGGCAGTCTTTTTTGTCTATATCAAGAGGGTCATACCTTCTGACCGTGCACCCCTCCCCCAGTTGCCACAGGTAATCTCATTCTATATAGCAGGTTCCTACGTGCCCATACACAGGAGGTTTTTAACCCAGAGAGAGGCTTCAGAATAGCGTTAGGTACCCAGTTACGAGATATGCCGTGAAGGGGCAACTGGGCAGATATACAAATGGCCATTTCTATACGCTAAATATCTCATTTTTCTTAGATTTTCCTTAGCAGTAATGCAGGTCCATGTTCACACATTCATGGTTTCCATACTTTAGCATTATCAGAGTGCAAACTGTATTTTTTTGTATGTTATGTCATGTTCAGTTATGCGACTGTTCACACGTTAGGTCGATGAGGCTGAGTGCAGGCAGTCTTTTTTGTCTATATCAAGAGGGTCATACCTTCTGACCGTGCACCCCTCCCCCAGTTGCCACAGGTAATCTCATTCTATATAGCAGGTTCCTACGTGCCCATACACAGGAGGTTTTTAACCCAGAGAGAGGCTTCAGAATAGCGTTAGGTACCCAGTTACGAGATATGCCGTGAAGGGGCAACTGGGCAGATATACAAATGGCCATTTCTATACGCTAAATATCTCATTTTTCTTAGATTTTCCTTAGCAGTAATGCAGGTCCATGTTCACACATTCATGGTTTCCATACTTTAGCATTATCAGAGTGCAAACTGTATTTTTTTGTATGTTATGTCATGTTCAGTTATGCGACTGTTCACACGTCAGGTCGATGAGGCTGAGTGCAGGCAGTCTTTTTTGTCTATATCAAGAGGGTCATACCTTCTGACCGTGCACCCCTCCCCCAGTTGCCACAGGTAATCTCATTCTATATAGCAGGTTCCTACGTGCCCATACACAGGAGGTTTTTAACCCAGAGAGAGGCTTCAGAATAGCGTTAGGTACCCAGTTACGAGATATGCCGTGAAGGGGCAACTGGGCAGATATACAAATGGCCATTTCTATACGCTAAATATCTCATTTTTCTTAGATTTTCCTTAGCAGTAATGCAGGTCCATGTTCACACATTCATGGTTTCCATACTTTAGCATTATCAGAGTGCAAACTGTATTTTTTTGTACGTTATGTCATGTTCAGTTATGCGACTGTTCACACGTCAGGTCGATGAGGCTGAGTGCAGGCAGTCTTTTTTGTCTATATCAAGAGGGTCATACCTTCTGACCGTGCACCCCTCCCCCAGTTGCCACAGGTAATCTCATTCTATATAGCAGGTTCCTACGTGCCCATACACAGGAGGTTTTTAACCCAGAGAGAGGCTTCAGAATAGCGTTAGGTACCCAGTTACGAGATATGCCGTGAAGGGGCAACTGGGCAGATATACAAATGGCCATTTCTATACGCTAAATATCTCATTTTTCTTAGATTTTCCTTAGCAGTAATGCAGGTCCATGTTCACACATTCATGGTTTCCATACTTTAGCATTATCAGAGTGCAAACTGTATTTTTTTGTATGTTATGTCATGTTCAGTTATGCGACTGTTCACACGTCAGGTCGATGAGGCTGAGTGCAGGCAGTCTTTTTTGTCTATATCAAGAGGGTCATACCTTCTGACCGTGCACCCCTCCCCCAGTTGCCACAGGTAATCTCATTCTATATAGCAGGTTCCTACGTGCCCATACACAGGAGGTTTTTAACCCAGAGAGAGGCTTCAGAATAGCGTTAGGTACCCAGTTACGAGATATGCCGTGAAGGGGCAACTGGGCAGATATACAAATGGCCATTTCTATACGCTAAATATCTCATTTTTCTTAGATTTTCCTTAGCAGTAATGCAGGTCCATGTTCACACATTCATGGTTTCCATACTTTAGCATTATCAGAGTGCAAACTGTATTTTTTTGTACGTTATGTCATGTTCAGTTATGCGACTGTTCACACGTCAGGTCGATGAGGCTGAGTGCAGGCAGTCTTTTTTGTCTATATCAAGAGGGTCATACCTTCTGACCGTGCACCCCTCCCCCAGTTGCCACAGGTAATCTCATTCTATATAGCAGGTTCCTACGTGCCCATACACAGGAGGTTTTTAACCCAGAGAGAGGCTTCAGAATAGCGTTAGGTACCCAGTTACGAGATATGCCGTGAAGGGGCAACTGGGCAGATATACAAATGGCCATTTCTATACGCTAAATATCTCATTTTTCTTAGATTTTCCTTAGCAGTAATGCAGGTCCATGTTCACACATTCATGGTTTCCATACTTTAGCATTATCAGAGTGCAAACTGTATTTTTTTGTATGTTATGTCATGTTCAGTTATGCGACTGTTCACACGTCAGGTCGATGAGGCTGAGTGCAGGCAGTCTTTTTTGTCTATATCAAGAGGGTCATACCTTCTGACCGTGCACCCCTCCCCCAGTTGCCACAGGTAATCTCATTCTATATAGCAGGTTCCTACGTGCCCATACACAGGAGGTTTTTAACCCAGAGAGAGGCTTCAGAATAGCGTTAGGTACCCAGTTACGAGATATGCCGTGAAGGGGCAACTGGGCAGATATACAAATGGCCATTTCTATACGCTAAATATCTCATTTTTCTTAGATTTTCCTTAGCAGTAATGCAGGTCCATGTTCACACATTCATGGTTTCCATACTTTAGCATTATCAGAGTGCAAACTGTATTTTTTTGTATGTTATGTCATGTTCAGTTATGCGACTGTTCACACGTCAGGTCGATGAGGCTGAGTGCAGGCAGTCTTTTTTGTCTATATCAAGAGGGTCATACCTTCTGACCGTGCACCCCTCCCCCAGTTGCCACAGGTAATCTCATTCTATATAGCAGGTTCCTACGTGCCCATACACAGGAGGTTTTTAACCCAGAGAGAGGCTTCAGAATAGCGTTAGGTACCCAGTTACGAGATATGCCGTGAAGGGGCAACTGGGCAGATATACAAATGGCCATTTCTATACGCTAAATATCTCATTTTTTTTAGATTTTCCTTAGCAGTAATGCAGGTCCATGTTCACACATTCATGGTTTCCATACTTTAGCATTATCAGAGTGCAAACTGTATTTTTTTGTATGTTATGTCATGTTCAGTTATGCGACTGTTCACACGTCAGGTCGATGAGGCTGAGTGCAGGCAGTCTTTTTTGTCTATATCAAGAGGGTCATACCTTCTGACCGTGCACCCCTCACCCAGTTGCCACAGGTAATCTCATTCTATATAGCAGGTTCCTACGTGCCCATACACAGGAGGTTTTTAACCCAGAGAGAGGCTTCAGAATAGCGTTAGGTACCCAGTTACGAGATATGCCGTGAAGGGGCAACTGGGCAGATATACAAATGGCCATTTCTATACGCTAAATATCTCATTTTTCTTAGATTTTCCTTAGCAGTAATGCAGGTCCATGTTCACACATTCATGGTTTCCATACTTTAGCATTATCAGAGTGCAAACTGTATTTTTTTGTATGTTATGTCATGTTCAGTTATGCGACTGTTCACACGTCAGGTCGATGAGGCTGAGTGCAGGCAGTCTTTTTTGTCTATATCAAGAGGGTCATACCTTCTGACCGTGCACCCCTCCCCCAGTTGCCACAGGTAATCTCATTCTATATAGCAGGTTCCTACGTGCCCATACACAGGAGGTTTTTAACCCAGAGAGAGGCTTCAGAATAGCGTTAGGTACCCAGTTACGAGATATGCCGTGAAGGGGCAACTGGGCAGATATACAAATGGCCATTTCTATACGCTAAATATCTCATTTTTCTTAGATTTTCCTTAGCAGTAATGCAGGTCCATGTTCACACATTCATGGTTTCCATACTTTAGCATTATCAGAGTGCAAACTGTATTTTTTTGTATGTTATGTCATGTTCAGTTATGCGACTGTTCACACGTCAGGTCGATGAGGCTGAGTGCAGGCAGTCTTTTTTGTCTATATCAAGAGGGTCATACCTTCTGACCGTGCACCCCTCCCCCAGTTGCCACAGGTAATCTCATTCTATATAGCAGGTTCCTACGTGCCCATACACAGGAGGTTTTTAACCCAGAGAGAGGCTTCAGAATAGCGTTAGGTACCCAGTTACGAGATATGCCGTGAAGGGGCAACTGGGCAGATATACAAATGGCCATTTCTATACGCTAAATATCTCATTTTTTTTAGATTTTCCTTAGCAGTAATGCAGGTCCATGTTCACACATTCATGGTTTCCATACTTTAGCATTATCAGAGTGCAAACTGTATTTTTTTGTATGTTATGTCATGTTCAGTTATGCGACTGTTCACACGTCAGGTCGATGAGGCTGAGTGCAGGCAGTCTTTTTTGTCTATATCAAGAGGGTCATACCTTCTGACCGTGCACCCCTCCCCCAGTTGCCACAGGTAATCTCATTCTATATAGCAGGTTCCTACGTGCCCATACACAGGAGGTTTTTAACCCAGAGAGAGGCTTCAGAATAGCGTTAGGTACCCAGTTACGAGATATGCCGTGAAGGGGCAACTGGGCAGATATACAAATGGCCATTTCTATACGCTAAATATCTCATTTTTCTTAGATTTTCCTTAGCAGTAATGCAGGTCCATGTTCACACATTCATGGTTTCCATACTTTAGCATTATCAGAGTGCAAACTGTATTTTTTTGTACGTTATGTCATGTTCAGTTATGCGACTGTTCACACGTCAGGTCGATGAGGCTGAGTGCAGGCAGTCTTTTTTGTCTATATCAAGAGGGTCATACCTTCTGACCGTGCACCCCTCCCCCAGTTGCCACAGGTAATCTCATTCTATATAGCAGGTTCCTACGTGCCCATACACAGGAGGTTTTTAACCCAGAGAGAGGCTTCAGAATAGCGTTAGGTACCCAGTTACGAGATATGCCGTGAAGGGGCAACTGGGCAGATATACAAATGGCCATTTCTATACGCTAAATATCTCATTTTTCTTAGATTTTCCTTAGCAGTAATGCAGGTCCTTGTTCACATATTCATGGTTTCCATACTTTAGCATTATCAGAGTGCAAACTGTATTTTTTTGTACGTTATGTCATGTTCAGTTATGCGACTGTTCACACGTCAGGTCGATGAGGCTGAGTGCAGGCAGTCTTTTTTGTCTATATCAAGAGGGTCATACCTTCTGACCGTGCACCCCTCCCCCAGTTGCCACAGGTAATCTCATTCTATATAGCAGGTTCCTACGTGCCCATACACAGGAGGTTTTTAACCCAGAGAGAGGCTTCAGAATAGCGTTAGGTACCCAGTTACGAGATATGCCGTGAAGGGGCAACTGGGCAGATATACAAATGGCCATTTCTATACGCTAAATATCTCATTTTTCTTAGATTTTCCTTAGCAGTAATGCAGGTCCATGTTCACACATTCATGGTTTCCATACTTTAGCATTATCAGAGTGCAAACTGTATTTTTTTGTATGTTATGTCATGTTCAGTTATGCGACTGTTCACACGTCAGGTCGATGAGGCTGAGTGCAGGCAGTCTTTTTTGTCTATATCAAGAGGGTCATACCTTCTGACCGTGCACCCCTCCCCCAGTTGCCACAGGTAATCTCATTCTATATAGCAGGTTCCTACGTGCCCATACACAGGAGGTTTTTAACCCAGAGAGAGGCTTCAGAATAGCGTTAGGTACCCAGTTACGAGATATGCCGTGAAGGGGCAACTGGGCAGATATACAAATGGCCATTTCTATACGCTAAATATCTCATTTTTCTTAGATTTTCCTTAGCAGTAATGCAGGTCCATGTTCACACATTCATGGTTTCCATACTTTAGCATTATCAGAGTGCAAACTGTATTTTTTTGTATGTTATGTCATGTTCAGTTATGCGACTGTTCACACGTTAGGTCGATGAGGCTGAGTGCAGGCAGTCTTTTTTGTCTATATCAAGAGGGTCATACCTTCTGACCGTGCACCCCTCCCCCAGTTGCCACAGGTAATCTCATTCTATATAGCAGGTTCCTACGTGCCCATACACAGGAGGTTTTTAACCCAGAGAGAGGCTTCAGAATAGCGTTAGGTACCCAGTTACGAGATATGCCGTGAAGGGGCAACTGGGCAGATATACAAATGGCCATTTCTATACGCTAAATATCTCATTTTTCTTAGATTTTCCTTAGCAGTAATGCAGGTCCATGTTCACACATTCATGGTTTCCATACTTTAGCATTATCAGAGTGCAAACTGTATTTTTTTGTATGTTATGTCATGTTCAGTTATGCGACTGTTCACACGTCAGGTCGATGAGGCTGAGTGCAGGCAGTCTTTTTTGTCTATATCAAGAGGGTCATACCTTCTGACCGTGCACCCCTCCCCCAGTTGCCACAGGTAATCTCATTCTATATAGCAGGTTCCTACGTGCCCATACACAGGAGGTTTTTAACCCAGAGAGAGGCTTCAGAATAGCGTTAGGTACCCAGTTACGAGATATGCCGTGAAGGGGCAACTGGGCAGATATACAAATGGCCATTTCTATACGCTAAATATCTCATTTTTCTTAGATTTTCCTTAGCAGTAATGCAGGTCCATGTTCACACATTCATGGTTTCCATACTTTAGCATTATCAGAGTGCAAACTGTATTTTTTTGTACGTTATGTCATGTTCAGTTATGCGACTGTTCACACGTCAGGTCGATGAGGCTGAGTGCAGGCAGTCTTTTTTGTCTATATCAAGAGGGTCATACCTTCTGACCGTGCACCCCTCCCCCAGTTGCCACAGGTAATCTCATTCTATATAGCAGGTTCCTACGTGCCCATACACAGGAGGTTTTTAACCCAGAGAGAGGCTTCAGAATAGCGTTAGGTACCCAGTTACGAGATATGCCGTGAAGGGGCAACTGGGCAGATATACAAATGGCCATTTCTATACGCTAAATATCTCATTTTTCTTAGATTTTCCTTAGCAGTAATGCAGGTCCATGTTCACACATTCATGGTTTCCATACTTTAGCATTATCAGAGTGCAAACTGTATTTTTTTGTATGTTATGTCATGTTCAGTTATGCGACTGTTCACACGTCAGGTCGATGAGGCTGAGTGCAGGCAGTCTTTTTTGTCTATATCAAGAGGGTCATACCTTCTGACCGTGCACCCCTCCCCCAGTTGCCACAGGTAATCTCATTCTATATAGCAGGTTCCTACGTGCCCATACACAGGAGGTTTTTAACCCAGAGAGAGGCTTCAGAATAGCGTTAGGTACCCAGTTACGAGATATGCCGTGAAGGGGCAACTGGGCAGATATACAAATGGCCATTTCTATACGCTAAATATCTCATTTTTCTTAGATTTTCCTTAGCAGTAATGCAGGTCCATGTTCACACATTCATGGTTTCCATACTTTAGCATTATCAGAGTGCAAACTGTATTTTTTTGTACGTTATGTCATGTTCAGTTATGCGACTGTTCACACGTCAGGTCGATGAGGCTGAGTGCAGGCAGTCTTTTTTGTCTATATCAAGAGGGTCATACCTTCTGACTGTGCACCCCTCCCCCAGTTGCCACAGGTAATCTCATTCTATATAGCAGGTTCCTACGTGCCCATACACAGGAGGTTTTTAACCCAGAGAGAGGCTTCAGAATAGCGTTAGGTACCCAGTTGCGAGATATGTCGTGAAGGGGCAACTGGGCAGATATACAAATGGCTATTTCTTTACGCTAAATATCTCATTTTTCTTAGATTTTCCTTAGCAGTAATGCAGGTCCATGTTCACACATTCATGGTTTCCATACTTTAGCATTATCAGAGTGCAAACTGTATTTTTTTGTATGTTATGTCATGTTCAGTTATGCGACTGTTAACACGTCAGGTCGATGAGGCTGAGTGCAGGCAGTCTTTTTTGTCTATATCAAGAGGGTCATACCTTCTGACCGTGCACCCCTCCCCCAGTTGCCACTGGTAATCTCATTCTATATAGCAGGTTCCTACGTGCCCATACACAGGAGGTTTTTAACCCAGAGAGAGGCTTCAGAATAGCGTTAGGTACCCAGTTACGAGATATGCCGTGAAGGGGCAACTGGGCAGATATACAAATGGCCATTTCTATACACTAAATATCTCATTTTTCTTAGATTTTCCTTAGCAGTAATGCAGGTCCATGTTCACACATTCATGGTTTCCATACTTTAGCATTATCAGAGTGCAAACTGTATTTTTTTGTATGTTATGTCATGTTCAGTTATGCGACTGTTCACACGTCAGGTCGATGAGGCTGAGTGCAGGCAGTCTTTTTTGTCTATATCAAGAGGGTCATACCTTCTGACCGTGCACCCCTCCCCCAGTTGCCACAGGTAATCTCATTCTATATAGCAGGTTCCTACGTGCCCATACACAGGAGGTTTTTAACCCAGAGAGAGGCTTCAGAATAGCGTTAGGTACCCAGTTACGAGATATGCCGTGAAGGGGCAACTGGGCAGATATACAAATGGCCATTTCTATACGCTAAATATCTCATTTTTCTTAGATTTTCCTTAGCAGTAATGCAGGTCCATGTTCACACATTCATGGTTTCCATACTTTAGCATTATCAGAGTGCAAACTGTATTTTTTTGTATGTTATGTCATGTTCAGTTATGCGACTGTTCACACGTCAGGTCGATGAGGCTGAGTGCAGGCAGTCTTTTTTGTCTATATCAAGAGGGTCATACCTTCTGACCGTGCACCCCTCCCCCAGTTGCCACAGGTAATCTCATTCTATATAGCAGGTTTCTACGTGCCCATACACAGGAGGTTTTTAACCCAGAGAGAGGCTTCAGAATAGCGTTAGGTACCCAGTTACGAGATATGCCGTGAAGGGGCAACTGGGCAGATATACAAATGGCCATTTCTATACGCTAAATATCTCATTTTTCTTAGATTTTCCTTAGCAGTAATGCAGGTCCATGTTCACACATTCATGGTTTCCATACTTTAGCATTATCAGAGCGCAAACTGTATTTTTTTGTATGTTATGTCATGTTCAGTTATGCGACTGTTCACACGTCAGGTCGATGAGGCTGAGTGCAGGCAGTCTTTTTTGTCTATATCAAGAGGGTCATACCTTCTGACCGTGCACCCCTCCCCCAGTTGCCACAGGTAATCTCATTCTATATAGCAGGTTCCTACGTGCCCATACACAGGAGGTTTTTAACCCAGAGAGAGGCTTCAGAATAGCGTTAGGTACCCAGTTACGAGATATGCCGTGAAGGGGCAACTGGGCAGATATACAAATGGCCATTTCTATACGCTAAATATCTCATTTTTTTTAGATTTTCCTTAGCAGTAATGCAGGTCCATGTTCACACATTCATGGTTTCCATACTTTAGCATTATCAGAGTGCAAACTGTATTTTTTTGTATGTTATGTCATGTTCAGTTATGCGACTGTTCACACGTCAGGTCGATGAGGCTGAGTGCAGGCAGTCTTTTTTGTCTATATCAAGAGGGTCATACCTTCTGACCGTGCACCCCTCCCCCAGTTGCCACAGGTAATCTCATTCTATATAGCAGGTTCCTACGTGCCCATACACAGGAGGTTTTTAACCCAGAGAGAGGCTTCAGAATAGCGTTAGGTACCCAGTTACGAGATATGCCGTGAAGGGGCAACTGGGCAGATATACAAATGGCCATTTCTATACGCTAAATATCTCATTTTTCTTAGATTTTCCTTAGCAGTAATGCAGGTCCATGTTCACACATTCATGGTTTCCATACTTTAGCATTATCAGAGTGCAAACTGTATTTTTTTGTATGTTATGTCATGTTCAGTTATGCGACTGTTCACACGTCAGGTCGATGAGGCTGAGTGCAGGCAGTCTTTTTTGTCTATATCAAGAGGGTCATACCTTCTGACCGTGCACCCCTCCCCCAGTTGCCACAGGTAATCTCATTCTATATAGCAGGTTCCTACGTGCCCATACACAGGAGGTTTTTAACCCAGAGAGAGGCTTCAGAATAGCGTTAGGTACCCAGTTACGAGATATGCCGTGAAGGGGCAACTGGGCAGATATACAAATGGCCATTTCTATACGCTAAATATCTCATTTTTCTTAGATTTTCCTTAGCAGTAATGCAGGTCCTTGTTCACATATTCATGGTTTCCATACTTTAGCATTATCAGAGTGCAAACTGTATTTTTTTGTACGTTATGTCATGTTCAGTTATGCGACTGTTCACACGTCAGGTCGATGAGGCTGAGTGCAGGCAGTCTTTTTTGTCTATATCAAGAGGGTCATACCTTCTGACCGTGCACCCCTCCCCCAGTTGCCACAGGTAATCTCATTCTATATAGCAGGTTCCTACGTGCCCATACACAGGAGGTTTTTAACCCAGAGAGAGGCTTCAGAATAGCGTTAGGTACCCAGTTACGAGATATGCCGTGAAGTGGCAACTGGGCAGATATACAAATGGCCATTTCTATACGCTAAATATCTCATTTTTCTTAGATTTTCCTTAGCAGTAATGCAGGTCCATGTTCACATATTCATGGTTTCCATACTTTAGCATTATCAGAGTGCAAACTGTATTTTTTTGTATGTTATGTCATGTTCAGTTATGCGACTGTTCACACGTCAGGTCGATGAGGCTGAGTGCAGGCAGTCTTTTTTGTCTATATCAAGAGGGTCATACCTTCTGACCGTGCACCCCTCCCCCAGTTGCCACAGGTAATCTCATTCTATATAGCAGGTTCCTACGTGCCCATACACAGGAGGTTTTTAACCCAGAGAGAGGCTTCAGAATAGCGTTAGGTACCCAGTTACGAGATATGCCGTGAAGGGGCAACTGGGCAGATATACAAATGGCCATTTCTATACGCTAAATATCTCATTTTTCTTAGATTTTCCTTAGCAGTAATGCAGGTCCATGTTCACACATTCATGGTTTCCATACTTTAGCATTATCAGAGTGCAAACTGTATTTTTTTGTATGTTATGTCATGTTCAGTTATGCGACTGTTCACACGTCAGGTCGATGAGGCTGAGTGCAGGCAGTCTTTTTTGTCTATATCAAGAGGGTCATACCTTCTGACCGTGCACCCCTCCCCCAGTTGCCACAGGTAATCTCATTCTATATAGCAGGTTCCTACGTGCCCATACACAGGAGGTTTTTAACCCAGAGAGAGGCTTCAGAATAGCGTTAGGTACCCAGTTACGAGATATGCCGTGAAGGGGCAACTGGGCAGATATACAAATGGCCATTTCTATACGCTAAATATCTCATTTTTCTTAGATTTTCCTTAGCAGTAATGCAGGTCCATGTTCACACATTCATGGTTTCCATACTTTAGCATTATCAGAGTGCAAACTGTATTTTTTTGTATGTTATGTCATGTTCAGTTATGCGACTGTTCACACGTCAGGTCGATGAGGCTGAGTGCAGGCAGTCTTTTTTGTCTATATCAAGAGGGTCATACCTTCTGACCGTGCACCCCTCCCCCAGTTGCCACAGGTAATCTCATTCTATATAGCAGGTTCCTACGTGCCCATACACAGGAGGTTTTTAACCCAGAGAGAGGCTTCAGAATAGCGTTAGGTACCCAGTTACGAGATATGCCGTGAAGGGGCAACTGGGCAGATATACAAATGGCCATTTCTATACGCTAAATATCTCATTTTTCTTAGATTTTCCTTAGCAGTAATGCAGGTCCATGTTCACACATTCATGGTTTCCATACTTTAGCATTATCAGAGTGCAAACTGTATTTTTTTGTACGTTATGTCATGTTCAGTTATGCGACTGTTCACACGTCAGGTCGATGAGGCTGAGTGCAGGCAGTCTTTTTTGTCTATATCAAGAGGGTCATACCTTCTGACCGTGCACCCCTCCCCCAGTTGCCACAGGTAATCTCATTCTATATAGCAGGTTCCTACGTGCCCATACACAGGAGGTTTTTAACCCAGAGAGAGGCTTCAGAATAGCGTTAGGTACCCAGTTACGAGATATGCCGTGAAGGGGCAACTGGGCAGATATACAAATGGCCATTTCTATACGCTAAATATCTCATTTTTCTTAGATTTTCCTTAGCAGTAATGCAGGTCCTTGTTCACATATTCATGGTTTCCATACTTTAGCATTATCAGAGTGCAAACTGTATTTTTTTGTACGTTATGTCATGTTCAGTTATGCGACTGTTCACACGTCAGGTCGATGAGGCTGAGTGCAGGCAGTCTTTTTTGTCTATATCAAGAGGGTCATACCTTCTGACCGTGCACCCCTCCCCCAGTTGCCACAGGTAATCTCATTCTATATAGCAGGTTCCTACGTGCCCATACACAGGAGGTTTTTAACCCAGAGAGAGGCTTCAGAATAGCGTTAGGTACCCAGTTACGAGATATGCCGTGAAGTGGCAACTGGGCAGATATACAAATGGCCATTTCTATACGCTAAATATCTCATTTTTCTTAGATTTTCCTTAGCAGTAATGCAGGTCCATGTTCACATATTCATGGTTTCCATACTTTAGCATTATCAGAGTGCAAACTGTATTTTTTTGTATGTTATGTTATGTCATGTTCAGTTATGCGACTGTTCACACGTCAGGTCAATGAGGCTGAGTGCAGGCAGTCTTTTTTGTCTATATCAAGAGGGTCATACCTTCTGACCGTGCACCCCTCCCCCAGTTGCCACAGGTAATCTCATTCTATATAGCAGGTTCCTACGTGCCCATACACAGGAGGTTTTTAACCCAGAGAGAGGCTTCAGAATAGCGTTAGGTACCCAGTTACGAGATATGCCGTGAAGGGGCAACTGGGCAGATATACAAATGGCCATTTCTATACGCTAAATATCTCATTTTTCTTAGATTTTCCTTAGCAGTAATGCAGGTCCATGTTCACATATTCATGGTTTCCATACTTTAGCATTATCAGAGTGCAAACTGTATTTTTTTGTATGTTATGTCATGTTCAGTTATGCGACTGTTCACACGTCAGGTCGATGAGGCTGAGTGCAGGCAGTCTTTTTTGTCTATATCAAGAGGGTCATACCTTCTGACCGTGCACCCCTCCCCCAGTTGCCACAGGTAATCTCATTCTATATAGCAGGTTCCTACGTGCCCATACACAGGAGGTTTTTAACCCAGAGAGAGGCTTCAGAATAGCGTTAGGTACCCAGTTACGAGATATGCCGTGAAGGGGCAACTGGGCAGATATACAAATGGCCATTTCTATACGCTAAATATCTCATTTTTCTTAGATTTTCCTTAGCAGTAATGCAGGTCCATGTTCACACATTCATGGTTTCCATACTTTAGCATTATCAGAGTGCAAACTGTATTTTTTTGTACGTTATGTCATGTTCAGTTATGCGACTGTTCACACGTCAGGTCGATGAGGCTGAGTGCAGGCAGTCTTTTTTGTCTATATCAAGAGGGTCATACCTTCTGACTGTGCACCCCTCCCCCAGTTGCCACAGGTAATCTCATTCTATATAGCAGGTTCCTACGTGCCCATACACAGGAGGTTTTTAACCCAGAGAGAGGCTTCAGAATAGCGTTAGGTACCCAGTTGCGAGATATGTCGTGAAGGGGCAACTGGGCAGATATACAAATGGCTATTTCTTTACGCTAAATATCTCATTTTTCTTAGATTTTCCTTAGCAGTAATGCAGGTCCATGTTCACACATTCATGGTTTCCATACTTTAGCATTATCAGAGTGCAAACTGTATTTTTTTGTATGTTATGTCATGTTCAGTTATGCGACTGTTCACACGTCAGGTCGATGAGGCTGAGTGCAGGCAGTCTTTTTTGTCTATATCAAGAGGGTCATACCTTCTGACCGTGCACCCCTCCCCCAGTTGCCACAGGTAATCTCATTCTATATAGCAGGTTCCTACGTGCCCATACACAGGAGGTTTTTAACCCAGAGAGAGGCTTCAGAATAGCGTTAGGTACCCAGTTACGAGATATGCCGTGAAGGGGCAACTGGGCAGATATACAAATGGCCATTTCTATACGCTAAATATCTCATTTTTCTTAGATTTTCCTTAGCAGTAATGCAGGTCCTTGTTCACATATTCATGGTTTCCATACTTTAGCATTATCAGAGTGCAAACTGTATTTTTTTGTACGTTATGTCATGTTCAGTTATGCGACTGTTCACACGTCAGGTCGATGAGGCTGAGTGCAGGCAGTCTTTTTTGTCTATATCAAGAGGGTCATACCTTCTGACCGTGCACCCCTCCCCCAGTTGCCACAGGTAATCTCATTCTATATAGCAGGTTCCTACGTGCCCATACACAGGAGGTTTTTAACCCAGAGAGAGGCTTCAGAATAGCGTTAGGTACCCAGTTACGAGATATGCCGTGAAGTGGCAACTGGGCAGATATACAAATGGCCATTTCTATACGCTAAATATCTCATTTTTCTTAGATTTTCCTTAGCAGTAATGCAGGTCCATGTTCACATATTCATGGTTTCCATACTTTAGCATTATCAGAGTGCAAACTGTATTTTTTTGTATGTTATGTCATGTTCAGTTATGCGACTGTTCACACGTCAGGTCGATGAGGCTGAGTGCAGGCAGTCTTTTTTGTCTATATCAAGAGGGTCATACCTTCTGACCGTGCACCCCTCCCCCAGTTGCCACAGGTAATCTCATTCTATATAGCAGGTTCCTACGTGCCCATACACAGGAGGTTTTTAACCCAGAGAGAGGCTTCAGAATAGCGTTAGGTACCCAGTTACGAGATATGCCGTGAAGGGGCAACTGGGCAGATATACAAATGGCCATTTCTATACGCTAAATATCTCATTTTTCTTAGATTTTCCTTAGCAGTAATGCAGGTCCATGTTCACACATTCATGGTTTCCATACTTTAGCATTATCAGAGTGCAAACTGTATTTTTTTGTATGTTATGTCATGTTCAGTTATGCGACTGTTCACACGTCAGGTCGATGAGGCTGAGTGCAGGCAGTCTTTTTTGTCTATATCAAGAGGGTCATACCTTCTGACCGTGCACCCCTCCCCCAGTTGCCACAGGTAATCTCATTCTATATAGCAGGTTCCTACGTGCCCATACACAGGAGGTTTTTAACCCAGAGAGAGGCTTCAGAATAGCGTTAGGTACCCAGTTACGAGATATGCCGTGAAGGGGCAACTGGGCAGATATACAAATGGCCATTTCTATACGCTAAATATCTCATTTTTCTTAGATTTTCCTTAGCAGTAATGCAGGTCCATGTTCACACATTCATGGTTTCCATACTTTAGCATTATCAGAGTGCAAACTGTATTTTTTTGTATGTTATGTCATGTTCAGTTATGCGACTGTTCACACGTCAGGTCGATGAGGCTGAGTGCAGGCAGTCTTTTTTGTCTATATCAAGAGGGTCATACCTTCTGACCGTGCACCCCTCCCCCAGTTGCCACAGGTAATCTCATTCTATATAGCAGGTTCCTACGTGCCCATACACAGGAGGTTTTTAACCCAGAGAGAGGCTTCAGAATAGCGTTAGGTACCCAGTTACGAGATATGCCGTGAAGGGGCAACTGGGCAGATATACAAATGGCCATTTCTATACGCTAAATATCTCATTTTTCTTAGATTTTCCTTAGCAGTAATGCAGGTCCATGTTCACACATTCATGGTTTCCATACTTTAGCATTATCAGAGTGCAAACTGTATTTTTTTGTACGTTATGTCATGTTCAGTTATGCGACTGTTCACACGTCAGGTCGATGAGGCTGAGTGCAGGCAGTCTTTTTTGTCTATATCAAGAGGGTCATACCTTCTGACCGTGCACCCCTCCCCCAGTTGCCACAGGTAATCTCATTCTATATAGCAGGTTCCTACGTGCCCATACACAGGAGGTTTTTAACCCAGAGAGAGGCTTCAGAATAGCGTTAGGTACCCAGTTACGAGATATGCCGTGAAGGGGCAACTGGGCAGATATACAAATGGCCATTTCTATACGCTAAATATCTCATTTTTCTTAGATTTTCCTTAGCAGTAATGCAGGTCCTTGTTCACATATTCATGGTTTCCATACTTTAGCATTATCAGAGTGCAAACTGTATTTTTTTGTACGTTATGTCATGTTCAGTTATGCGACTGTTCACACGTCAGGTCGATGAGGCTGAGTGCAGGCAGTCTTTTTTGTCTATATCAAGAGGGTCATACCTTCTGACCGTGCACCCCTCCCCCAGTTGCCACAGGTAATCTCATTCTATATAGCAGGTTCCTACGTGCCCATACACAGGAGGTTTTTAACCCAGAGAGAGGCTTCAGAATAGCGTTAGGTACCCAGTTACGAGATATGCCGTGAAGTGGCAACTGGGCAGATATACAAATGGCCATTTCTATACGCTAAATATCTCATTTTTCTTAGATTTTCCTTAGCAGTAATGCAGGTCCATGTTCACATATTCATGGTTTCCATACTTTAGCATTATCAGAGTGCAAACTGTATTTTTTTGTATGTTATGTTATGTCATGTTCAGTTATGCGACTGTTCACACGTCAGGTCAATGAGGCTGAGTGCAGGCAGTCTTTTTTGTCTATATCAAGAGGGTCATACCTTCTGACCGTGCACCCCTCCCCCAGTTGCCACAGGTAATCTCATTCTATATAGCAGGTTCCTACGTGCCCATACACAGGAGGTTTTTAACCCAGAGAGAGGCTTCAGAATAGCGTTAGGTACCCAGTTACGAGATATGCCGTGAAGGGGCAACTGGGCAGATATACAAATGGCCATTTCTATACGCTAAATATCTCATTTTTCTTAGATTTTCCTTAGCAGTAATGCAGGTCCATGTTCACATATTCATGGTTTCCATACTTTAGCATTATCAGAGTGCAAACTGTATTTTTTTGTATGTTATGTCATGTTCAGTTATGCGACTGTTCACACGTCAGGTCGATGAGGCTGAGTGCAGGCAGTCTTTTTTGTCTATATCAAGAGGGTCATACCTTCTGACCGTGCACCCCTCCCCCAGTTGCCACAGGTAATCTCATTCTATATAGCAGGTTCCTACGTGCCCATACACAGGAGGTTTTTAACCCAGAGAGAGGCTTCAGAATAGCGTTAGGTACCCAGTTACGAGATATGCCGTGAAGGGGCAACTGGGCAGATATACAAATGGCCATTTCTATACGCTAAATATCTCATTTTTCTTAGATTTTCCTTAGCAGTAATGCAGGTCCATGTTCACACATTCATGGTTTCCATACTTTAGCATTATCAGAGTGCAAACTGTATTTTTTTGTATGTTATGTCATGTTCAGTTATGCGACTGTTCACACGTCAGGTCGATGAGGCTGAGTGCAGGCAGTCTTTTTTGTCTATATCAAGAGGGTCATACCTTCTGACCGTGCACCCCTCCCCCAGTTGCCACAGGTAATCTCATTCTATATAGCAGGTTCCTACGTGCCCATACACAGGAGGTTTTTAACCCAGAGAGAGGCTTCAGAATAGCGTTAGGTACCCAGTTACGAGATATGCCGTGAAGGGGCAACTGGGCAGATATACAAATGGCCATTTCTATACGCTAAATATCTCATTTTTCTTAGATTTTCCTTAGCAGTAATGCAGGTCCATGTTCACATATTCATGGTTTCCATACTTTAGCATTATCAGAGTGCAAACTGTATTTTTTTGTATGTTATGTCATGTTCAGTTATGCGACTGTTCACACGTCAGGTCGATGAGGCTGAGTGCAGGCAGTCTTTTTTGTCTATATCAAGAGGGTCATACCTTCTGACCGTGCACCCCTCCCCCAGTTGCCACAGGTAATCTCATTCTATATAGCAGGTTCCTACGTGCCCATACACAGGAGGTTTTTAACCCAGAGAGAGGCTTCAGAATAGCGTTAGGTACCCAGTTACGAGATATGCCGTGAAGGGGCAACTGGGCAGATATACAAATGGCCATTTCTTTACGCTAAATATCTCATTTTTCTTAGATTTTCCTTAGCAGTAATGCAGGTCCATGTTCACACATTCATGGTTTCCATACTTTAGCATTATCAGAGTGCAAACTGTATTTTTTTGTATGTTATGTCATGTTCAGTTATGCGACTGTTCACACGTCAGGTCGATGAGGCTGAGTGCAGGCAGTCTTTTTTGTCTATATCAAGAGGGTCATACCTTCTGACCGTGCACCCCTCCCCCAGTTGCCACAGGTAATCTCATTCTATATAGCAGGTTCCTACGTGCCCATACACAGGAGGTTTTTAACCCAGAGAGAGGCTTCAGAATAGCGTTAGGTACCCAGTTACGAGATATGCCGTGAAGGGGCAACTGGGCAGATATACAAATGGCCATTTCTATACGCTAAATATCTCATTTTTCTTAGATTTTCCTTAGCAGTAATGCAGGTCCATGTTCACACATTCATGGTTTCCATACTTTAGCATTATCAGAGTGCAAACTGTATTTTTTTGTACGTTATGTCATGTTCAGTTATGCGACTGTTCACACGTCAGGTCGATGAGGCTGAGTGCAGGCAGTCTTTTTTGTCTATATCAAGAGGGTCATACCTTCTGACCGTGCACCCCTCCCCCAGTTGCCACAGGTAATCTCATTCTATATAGCAGGTTCCTACGTGCCCATACACAGGAGGTTTTTAACCCAGAGAGAGGCTTCAGAATAGCGTTAGGTACCCAGTTACGAGATATGCCGTGAAGGGGCAACTGGGCAGATATACAAATGGCCATTTCTATACGCTAAATATCTCATTTTTCTTAGATTTTCCTTAGCAGTAATGCAGGTCCTTGTTCACATATTCATGGTTTCCATACTTTAGCATTATCAGAGTGCAAACTGTATTTTTTTGTACGTTATGTCATGTTCAGTTATGCGACTGTTCACACGTCAGGTCGATGAGGCTGAGTGCAGGCAGTCTTTTTTGTCTATATCAAGAGGGTCATACCTTCTGACCGTGCACCCCTCCCCCAGTTGCCACAGGTAATCTCATTCTATATAGCAGGTTCCTACGTGCCCATACACAGGAGGTTTTTAACCCAGAGAGAGGCTTCAGAATAGCGTTAGGTACCCAGTTACGAGATATGCCGTGAAGTGGCAACTGGGCAGATATACAAATGGCCATTTCTATACGCTAAATATCTCATTTTTCTTAGATTTTCCTTAGCAGTAATGCAGGTCCATGTTCACATATTCATGGTTTCCATACTTTAGCATTATCAGAGTGCAAACTGTATTTTTTTGTATGTTATGTTATGTCATGTTCAGTTATGCGACTGTTCACACGTCAGGTCAATGAGGCTGAGTGCAGGCAGTCTTTTTTGTCTATATCAAGAGGGTCATACCTTCTGACCGTGCACCCCTCCCCCAGTTGCCACAGGTAATCTCATTCTATATAGCAGGTTCCTACGTGCCCATACACAGGAGGTTTTTAACCCAGAGAGAGGCTTCAGAATAGCGTTAGGTACCCAGTTACGAGATATGCCGTGAAGGGGCAACTGGGCAGATATACAAATGGCCATTTCTATACGCTAAATATCTCATTTTTCTTAGATTTTCCTTAGCAGTAATGCAGGTCCATGTTCACATATTCATGGTTTCCATACTTTAGCATTATCAGAGTGCAAACTGTATTTTTTTGTATGTTATGTCATGTTCAGTTATGCGACTGTTCACACGTCAGGTCGATGAGGCTGAGTGCAGGCAGTCTTTTTTGTCTATATCAAGAGGGTCATACCTTCTGACCGTGCACCCCTCCCCCAGTTGCCACAGGTAATCTCATTCTATATAGCAGGTTCCTACGTGCCCATACACAGGAGGTTTTTAACCCAGAGAGAGGCTTCAGAATAGCGTTAGGTACCCAGTTACGAGATATGCCGTGAAGGGGCAACTGGGCAGATATACAAATGGCCATTTCTATACGCTAAATATCTCATTTTTCTTAGATTTTCCTTAGCAGTAATGCAGGTCCATGTTCACACATTCATGGTTTCCATACTTTAGCATTATCAGAGTGCAAACTGTATTTTTTTGTATGTTATGTCATGTTCAGTTATGCGACTGTTCACACGTCAGGTCGATGAGGCTGAGTGCAGGCAGTCTTTTTTGTCTATATCAAGAGGGTCATACCTTCTGACCGTGCACCCCTCCCCCAGTTGCCACAGGTAATCTCATTCTATATAGCAGGTTCCTACGTGCCCATACACAGGAGGTTTTTAACCCAGAGAGAGGCTTCAGAATAGCGTTAGGTACCCAGTTACGAGATATGCCGTGAAGGGGCAACTGGGCAGATATACAAATGGCCATTTCTATACGCTAAATATCTCATTTTTCTTAGATTTTCCTTAGCAGTAATGCAGGTCCATGTTCACACATTCATGGTTTCCATACTTTAGCATTATCAGAGTGCAAACTGTATTTTTTTGTATGTTATGTCATGTTCAGTTATGCGACTGTTCACACGTCAGGTCGATGAGGCTGAGTGCAGGCAGTCTTTTTTGTCTATATCAAGAGGGTCATACCTTCTGACCGTGCACCCCTCCCCCAGTTGCCACAGGTAATCTCATTCTATATAGCAGGTTCCTACGTGCCCATACACAGGAGGTTTTTAACCCAGAGAGAGGCTTCAGAATAGCGTTAGGTACCCAGTTACGAGATATGCCGTGAAGGGGCAACTGGGCAGATATACAAATGGCCATTTCTATACGCTAAATATCTCATTTTTCTTAGATTTTCCTTAGCAGTAATGCAGGTCCATGTTCACACATTCATGGTTTCCATACTTTAGCATTATCAGAGTGCAAACTGTATTTTTTTGTACGTTATGTCATGTTCAGTTATGCGACTGTTCACACGTCAGGTCGATGAGGCTGAGTGCAGGCAGTCTTTTTTGTCTATATCAAGAGGGTCATACCTTCTGACCGTGCACCCCTCCCCCAGTTGCCACAGGTAATCTCATTCTATATAGCAGGTTCCTACGTGCCCATACACAGGAGGTTTTTAACCCAGAGAGAGGCTTCAGAATAGCGTTAGGTACCCAGTTACGAGATATGCCGTGAAGGGGCAACTGGGCAGATATACAAATGGCCATTTCTATACGCTAAATATCTCATTTTTCTTAGATTTTCCTTAGCAGTAATGCAGGTCCTTGTTCACATATTCATGGTTTCCATACTTTAGCATTATCAGAGTGCAAACTGTATTTTTTTGTACGTTATGTCATGTTCAGTTATGCGACTGTTCACACGTCAGGTCGATGAGGCTGAGTGCAGGCAGTCTTTTTTGTCTATATCAAGAGGGTCATACCTTCTGACCGTGCACCCCTCCCCCAGTTGCCACAGGTAATCTCATTCTATATAGCAGGTTCCTACGTGCCCATACACAGGAGGTTTTTAACCCAGAGAGAGGCTTCAGAATAGCGTTAGGTACCCAGTTACGAGATATGCCGTGAAGTGGCAACTGGGCAGATATACAAATGGCCATTTCTATACGCTAAATATCTCATTTTTCTTAGATTTTCCTTAGCAGTAATGCAGGTCCATGTTCACATATTCATGGTTTCCATACTTTAGCATTATCAGAGTGCAAACTGTATTTTTTTGTATGTTATGTTATGTCATGTTCAGTTATGCGACTGTTCACACGTCAGGTCAATGAGGCTGAGTGCAGGCAGTCTTTTTTGTCTATATCAAGAGGGTCATACCTTCTGACCGTGCACCCCTCCCCCAGTTGCCACAGGTAATCTCATTCTATATAGCAGGTTCCTACGTGCCCATACACAGGAGGTTTTTAACCCAGAGAGAGGCTTCAGAATAGCGTTAGGTACCCAGTTACGAGATATGCCGTGAAGGGGCAACTGGGCAGATATACAAATGGCCATTTCTATACGCTAAATATCTCATTTTTCTTAGATTTTCCTTAGCAGTAATGCAGGTCCATGTTCACACATTCATGGTTTCCATACTTTAGCATTATCAGAGTGCAAACTGTATTTTTTTGTATGTTATGTCATGTTCAGTTATGCGACTGTTCACACGTCAGGTCGATGAGGCTGAGTGCAGGCAGTCTTTTTTGTCTATATCAAGAGGGTCATACCTTCTGACCGTGCACCCCTCCCCCAGTTGCCACAGGTAATCTTATTCTATATAGCAGGTTCCTACGTGCCCATACACAGGAGGTTTTTAACCCAGAGAGAGGCTTCAGAATAGCGTTAGGTACCCAGTTACGAGATATGCCGTGAAGGGGCAACTGGGCAGATATACAAATGGCCATTTCTATACGCTAAATATCTCATTTTTCTTAGATTTTCCTTAGCAGTAATGCAGGTCCATGTTCACACATTCATGGTTTCCATACTTTAGCATTATCAGAGTGCAAAGTGTATTTTTTTGTACGTTATGTCATGTTCAGTTATGCAACTGTTCACACGTCAGGTCGATGAGGCTGAGTGCAGGCAGTCTTTTTTGTCTATATCAAGAGGGTCATACCTTCTGACCGTGCACCCCTCCCCCAGTTGCCACAGGTAATCTTATTCTATATAGCAGGTTCCTACGTGCCCATACACAGGAGGTTTTTAACCCAGAGAGAGGCTTCAGAATAGCGTTAGGTACCCAGTTACGAGATATGCCGTGAAGGGGCAACTGGGCAGATATACAAATGGCCATTTCTATACGCTAAATATCTCATTTTTCTTAGATTTTCCTTAGCAGTAATGCAGGTCCATGTTCACACATTTATGGTTTCCATACTTTAGCATTATCAGAGTGCAAACTGTATTTTTTTGTATGTTATGTCATGTTCAGTTATGCGACTGTTCACACGTCAGGTCAATGAGGCTGAGTGCAGGCAGTCTTTTTTGTCTATATCAAGAGGGTCATACCTTCTGACCGTGCACCCCTCCCCCAGTTGCCACAGGTAATCTCATTCTATATAGCAGGTTCCTACGTGCCCATACACAGGAGGTTTTTAACCCAGAGAGAGGCTTCAGAATAGCGTTAGGTACCCAGTTACGAGATATGCCGTGAAGTGGCAACTGGGCAGATATACAAATGGCCATTTCTATACGCTAAATATCTCATTTTTCTTAGATTTTCCTTAGCAGTAATGCAGGTCCATGTTCACATATTCATGGTTTCCATACTTTAGCATTATCAGAGTGCAAACTGTATTTTTTTGTATGTTATGTTATGTCATGTTCAGTTATGCGACTGTTCACACGTCAGGTCAATGAGGCTGAGTGCAGGCAGTCTTTTTTGTCTATATCAAGAGGGTCATACCTTCTGACCGTGCACCCCTCCCCCAGTTGCCACAGGTAATCTCATTCTATATAGCAGGTTCCTACGTGCCCATACACAGGAGGTTTTTAACCCAGAGAGAGGCTTCAGAATAGCGTTAGGTACCCAGTTACGAGATATGCCGTGAAGGGGCAACTGGGCAGATATACAAATGGCCATTTCTATACGCTAAATATCTCATTTTTCTTAGATTTTCCTTAGCAGTAATGCAGGTCCATGTTCACACATTCATGGTTTCCATACTTTAGCATTATCAGAGTGCAAACTGTATTTTTTTGTATGTTATGTCATGTTCAGTTATGCGACTGTTCACACGTCAGGTCGATGAGGCTGAGTGCAGGCAGTCTTTTTTGTCTATATCAAGAGGGTCATACCTTCTGACCGTGCACCCCTCCCCCAGTTGCCACAGGTAATCTTATTCTATATAGCAGGTTCCTACGTGCCCATACACAGGAGGTTTTTAACCCAGAGAGAGGCTTCAGAATAGCGTTAGGTACCCAGTTACGAGATATGCCGTGAAGGGGCAACTGGGCAGATATACAAATGGCCATTTCTATACGCTAAATATCTCATTTTTCTTAGATTTTCCTTAGCAGTAATGCAGGTCCATGTTCACACATTCATGGTTTCCATAGTTTAGCATTATCAGAGTGCAAACTGTATTTTTTTGTATGTTATGTCATGTTCAGTTATGCGACTGTTCACACGTCAGGTCGATGAGGCTGAGTGCAGGCAGTCTTTTTTGTCTATATCAAGAGGGTCATACCTTCTGACCGTGCACCCCTCCCCCAGTTGCCACAGGTAATCTTATTCTATATAGCAGGTTCCTACATGCCCATACACAGGAGGTTTTTAACCCAGAGAGAGGCTTCAGAATTGCGTTAGGTACCCAGTTACGAGATATGCCGTGAAGGGGCAACTGGGCAGATATACAAATGGCCATTTCTATACGCTAAATATCTCATTTTTCTTAGATTTTCCTTAGCAGTAATGCAGGTCCATGTTCACACATTCATGGTTTCCATACTTTAGCATTATCAGAGTGCAAACTGTATTTTTTTGTACGTTATGTCATGTTCAGTTATGCAACTGTTCACACGTCAGGTCGATGAGGCTGAGTGCAGGCAGTCTTTTTTGTCTATATCAAGAGGGTCATACCTTCTGACCGTGCACCCCTCCCCCAGTTGCCACAGGTAATCTTATTCTATATAGCAGGTTCCTACGTGCCCATACACAGGAGGTTTTTAACCCAGAGAGAGGCTTCAGAATAGCGTTAGGTACCCAGTTACGAGATATGCCGTGAAGGGGCAACTGGGCAGATATACAAATGGCCATTTCTATACGCTAAATATCTCATTTTTCTTAGATTTTCCTTAGCAGTAATGCAGGTCCATGTTCACACATTTATGGTTTCCATACTTTAGCATTATCAGAGTGCAAACTGTATTTTTTTGTATGTTATGTCATGTTCAGTTATGCGACTGTTCACACGTCAGGTCAATGAGGCTGAGTGCAGGCAGTCTTTTTTGTCTATATCAAGAGGGTCATACCTTCTGACCGTGCACCCCTCCCCCAGTTGCCACAGGTAATCTCATTCTATATAGCAGGTTCCTACGTGCCCATACACAGGAGGTTTTTAACCCAGAGAGAGGCTTCAGAATAGCGTTAGGTACCCAGTTACGAGATATGCCGTGAAGGGGCAACTGGGCAGATATACAAATGGCCATTTCTATACGCTAAATATCTCATTTTTCTTAGATTTTCCTTAGCAGTAATGCAGGTCCATGTTCACACATTCATGGTTTCCATACTTTAGCATTATCAGAGTGCAAACTGTATTTTTTTGTATGTTATGTCATGTTCAGTTATGCGACTGTTCACACGTCAGGTCGATGAGGCTGAGTGCAGGCAGTCTTTTTTGTCTATATCAAGAGGGTCATACCTTCTGACCGTGCACCCCTCCCCCAGTTGCCACAGGTAATCTTATTCTATATAGCAGGTTCCTACGTGCCCATACACAGGAGGTTTTTAACCCAGAGAGAGGCTTCAGAATAGCGTTAGGTACCCAGTTACGAGATATGCCGTGAAGGGGCAACTGGGCAGATATACAAATGGCCATTTCTATACGCTAAATATCTCATTTTTCTTAGATTTTCCTTAGCAGTAATGCAGGTCCATGTTCACACATTCATGGTTTCCATACTTTAGCATTATCAGAGTGCAAACTGTATTTTTTTGTATGTTATGTCATGTTCAGTTATGCGACTGTTCACACGTCAGGTCGATGAGGCTGAGTGCAGGCAGTCTTTTTTGTCTATATCAAGAGGGTCATACCTTCTGACCGTGCACCCCTCCCCCAGTTGCCACAGGTAATATTATTCTATATAGCAGGTTCCCACATGCCCATACACAGGAGGTTTTTAACCCAGAGAGAGGCTTCAGAATTGCGTTAGGTACCCAGTTACGAGATATGTCGTGAAGGGGCAACTGGGCAGATATACAAATGGCCATTTCTATACGCTAAATATCTCATTTTTCTTAGATTTTCCTTAGCAGTAATGCAGGTCCATGTTCACACATTCATGGTTTCCATACTTTAGCATTATCAGAGTGCAAACTGTATTTTTTTGTACGTTATGTCATGTTCAGTTATGCAACTGTTCACACGTCAGGTCGATGAGGCTGAGTGCAGGCAGTCTTTTTTGTCTATATCAAGAGGGTCATACCTTCTGACCGTGCACCCCTCCCCCAGTTGCCACAGGTAATCTTATTCTATATAGCAGGTTCCTACATGCCCATACACAGGAGGTTTTTAACCCAGAGAGAGGCTTCAGAATAGCGTTAGGTACCCAGTTACGAGATATGTCGTGAAGGGGCAACTGGGCAGATATACAAATGGCCATTTCTATACGCTAAATATCTCATTTTTCTTAGATTTTCCTTAGCAGTAATGCAGGTCCATGTTCACACATTCATGGTTTCCATACTTTAGCATTATCAGAGTGCAAACTGTATTTTTTTGTACGTTATGTCATGTTCAGTTATGCAACTGTTCACACGTCAGGTCGATGAGGCTGAGTGCAGGCAGTCTTTTTTGTCTATATCAAGAGGGTCATACCTTCTGACCGTGCACCCCTCCCCCAGTTGCCACAGGTAATCTTATTCTATAAAGCAGGTTCCTACATGCCCATACACAGGAGGTTTTTAACCCAGAGAGAGGCTTCAGAATAGCGTTAGGTACCCAGTTACGAGATATGCCGTGAAGGGGCAACTGGGCAGATATACAAATGGCCATTTCTATACGCTAAATATCTCATTTTTCTTAGATTTTCCTTAGCAGTAATGCAGGTCCATGTTCACACATTCATGGTTTCCATCCTTTAGCATTATCAGAGTGCAAACTGTATTTTTTTGTATGTTATGTCATTTTCAGTTATGCGACTGTTCACACGTCAGGTCGATGAGGCTGAGTGCAGGCAGTCTTTTTTGTCTATATCAAGAGGGTCATACCTTCTGTCCGTGCACCCCTCCCCCAGTTGCCAAAGGTAATCTCATTCTATATAGCAGGTTCCTACATGCCCATACACAGGAGGTTTTTAACCCAGAGAGAGGCTTCAGAAGTGCGTTAGGTACCCAGTTACGAGATATGTCGTGAAGGGGCAACTGGGCAGATATACAAATGGCCATTTCTATACGCTAAATATCTCATTTTTCTTAGATTTTCCTTAGCAGTAATGCAGGTCCATGTTCACACATTTATGGTTTCCATACTTTAGCATTATCAGAGTGCAAACTGTATTTTTTTGTATGTTATGTCATGTTCAGTTATGCGACTGTTCACACATCAGGTCAATGAGGCTGAGTGCAGGCAGTCTTTTTTGTCTATATCAAGAGGGTCATACCTTCTGACCGTGCACCCCTCCCCCAGTTGCCACAGGTAATCTCATTCTATATAGCAGGTTCCTACGTGCCCATACACAGGAGGTTTTTAACCCAGAGAGAGGCTTCAGAATAGCGTTAGGTACCCAGTTACGAGATATGCCGTGAAGGGGCAACTGGGCAGATATACAAATGGCCATTTCTATACGCTAAATATCTCATTTTTCTTAGATTTTCCTTAGCAGTAATGCAGGTCCATGTTCACACATTCATGGTTTCCATACTTTAGCATTATCAGAGTGCAAACTGTATTTTTTTGTATGTTATGTCATGTTCAGTTATGCGACTGTTCACACGTCAGGTCGATGAGGCTGAGTGCAGGCAGTCTTTTTTGTCTATATCAAGAGGGTCATACCTTCTGACCGTGCACCCCTCCCCCAGTTGCCACAGGTAATGGTTACGGGGGGCTGTCTGATAATAACCGAAAGGAGTATCAGACAGTCAGGGTCCACCGTGCAAAGACTTTGCTGCAGACTATGGCAGAGTGCAATACCTCTGTTAACTCACAGAAGGATATAATAAGAAAGTAAAGCAATTCCTCCCTTACTTGGAGGGTGTGTGGAATGATCTCTGTTAATAATCACAGAGACAAAGGCAATGTGTGCGAAATGGCACCTACCTAGGTCCGCTCTTCTAGTGGTGCAAAAGAGACGAACAGCAGCGTAAGCCGCACAAAGCTCCTACCTGCGTTCGCTCCACTAGTGTGCGAGGACACGAACCACTAGATATGGCACCTGCCTAGGTCCGCTCTTCTAGTGGTGCAAAAGAGACGAACAGCAGCGTAAGCCGCACAAAGCTCCTACCTCTGTTCGCTCCCCTAGTGTGCGAGGATACGAACAACTGCCAGACGCAGTATAAGGAACGTTACCCTAGCGGCAACGTCCACCTACGAGTACAATCACAAGGCCCAGCCAGACCATGTGCCTCAGGCACCTGCCTATGTCCGCTCCCCTAAGAGGTAAGGATACGGACAGCAGCCGAAGCTGTAAGGTATAAGAACGCTACCCTGCCGGTAGCGCTCACCTAGCATAGACAGAGGAATGCCTAGAGGAACGCGCACAGAGCGTCTACTCATATGCATGAACCAAGAGGACTGAGCACCATGCGGCGTGTGTCAGGGTCTTATATAGACTCTGTGCCTCATCCAAGATGGAGGACACCAGAGCCAATCCGCTTCCAGAACGACAGGAGTGACGTCATGCTGGCCTATCACCGAGCAAGACGTCACAAGCACATGACCAGCGACCAATCGGCATAGAAGGTGTCAGAGACATGTGACCTCGTGTCAGCGATGATGTCACCCGCACATGTGCAATGGCTCCAAGATTGGACTTAGTCTCCGGCGCTCGCACATGTGCAGTAGCAAGAAATCTGGACTTAGTCTCCAGCGCTCGCACATGTGCAGTAGCAAGAAATCTGGACTTAGTCTCCAGCGCTCGCACATGTGCAGTAGCAAGAAATCTGGACTTAGTCTCCAGCGCTCGCAGCAACCGTAACAGTACCTCCCCCTCAAGGGCCCCCCTCCCGGCGACGCAGATAATCGGCAACTAAGTCGGGAGCATGGACAGCCTCCTCAGGCTCCCAAGAGCGATGTTCCGGGCCATAGCCCTCCCAATCTATCAAGAAGAACCTGCGCCCTCTAACCATCTTAGAACCAACTATGGCTCGTACCTCATAGCTAGAGCGAGAGGAATCAGAGGCAGGAGAGTGCACTTCACGAGCGTGAGGTAAAATAGCCGGCTTTAGCAGTGAGACATGGAATTTGTCATGAATCCTAAGATGGACAGGTAACTTCAATTGATAGACTACAGGATTTACCTGTCGAAGAACCTCATAAGGACCCAGGAAGCGAGGAGCAAATTTGACAGAGCTCACTCTAAGTCTCACGTGTTTTGCAGAGAGCCACACAAAGTCCCCTGGAGAAAAGACAGGAGCCGGGCGACGAAACCGATCGGACACCGTCTTCATACGGTCCTTAGCTGCTTGGATCGACTCTTGAGTCCGATCCCAAACCTCTCTGGCATTAGTTGCCCAGTCGGCCACAAGAGGAGGAGGTGCAGCAGCGGGAAACGGTACCGGTACCCTAGGGTGTTGCCCATTATTGAGTACGAACGGTGTCTGCCCAGTGGCCTCAGCCAGCGAATTGTTAAGGGCAAATTCTGCCCAGGGTAGGAGGGAGGACCAGTTATCGTGGTTCTCAGCAACAAAGTGTCGAAGGTATATAATCATAGATTGATTGGTACGTTCAACCAAACCATTAGTCTCCGGATGGTATGCCGAAGAGAGATTCAACTCAATTTGCAGAAGGCTACAAAGATCTCGCCAGAAACGGGAAGTAAATTGCGGGCCTCTATCACAAATGATACGATCTGGCATCCCGTGAAGCCTAAAGACATGCTTGAGGAATAGTTTGGCTAGTACCCTGGAAGATGGGATTCTCGATAACGGTACGAGATGAACCATCCGGGAGAAATGGTCCGTAATGACCCACACAAATCTATGTCCCTGTGAACATGGAAGATCACCCACAAAGTCCATGCCTACCACCTCCCATGGTCTATCTGGCACTGGTAAAGGATGCAAGAGCCCAGCCGGTCTCTGCCGTAATGGACGGTTGCGAGCACACGAGTAGCAGGAACCGACATATCTCTTGACGTGGCTGGCTAAGTGTGGCCACCAATACCACCTCTCCAGTAACTCTCGTGTCCGCCTAATACCAAAATGCCCACCCACCTTTGAGGTGTGGGCCCATGACAGTATATCATTCTGTCGATCAGGCGGAACAAATGTCTTTCCCGGTGGGATTTGGTCTAACGTCACAGGAGAGAGCGTATGAAAAACCCTGGAGGGAAGGATAATACGAGGTTCGTCAATCTCTTCCTGGGTAGAAAGCATAGAGCGAGACAGGGCGTCTGCCTTGTTATTCTTACTCCCAGACAAATAGTTGATGGAGAAGTGAAAGCGGGAGAAAAACAAGGACCAGCGGGCTTGGCGAGGATTCAGACGCTGAGCGGTTTGTAAGTACGTCAGATTCTTATGGTCTGTATAGACCTGGAAAGGATGTTTCGCTCCTTCCAGCAAGTGACGCCACTCCTCCAAGGCTAATCTCAAGGCGAGCAGTTCCCTATCCCCAATGGTATAGTTTCTCTCTGCCGGTGAAAAGGTTTTAGCAAAGAAGAAACACGGCCTTTTTCTACCTGCACCGTTCTTTTGATACAAGACCGCACCAGCACCCACTGAAGAGGCATCAACCTCTAAGAGGAAGGGCTTACTCTCATCGGGTCTTTGAAGAACGGGAGCAGTTGAAAAGTGTCTTTTTACTGCCTCAAAAGCCTGAGATGTCTCAGTAGACCAGGCTTTGGGATTAGCACCTTTCTTAGTCAAGGCCACCAAAGGGGCCACCAAAGTAGAAAAATGGGGTATGAACTGCCTGTAATAATTTATAAATCCTAAGAAGCGTTGCACCGCCTTCAAGGAATGAGGTTCGGACCATTGCAGGACAGCAGAGAGCTTCGCAGGATCCATAGCCAGACCCTCTTGTGAGATAATGTAACCCAAAAAAGGCAATGAGGACTGCTCGAATACACATTTCTCGAGTTTAGCAAACAATGAGTGCTCCCTTAAACGGGAAAGGACACGAACGACATCCTGACGATGAGTCTCCAGATCAGGAGAAAAAATCAGGATGTCGTCCAGATACACCACTACTGAGGATAACAGTAAATCCCTGAACACATCATTTACGAAGTCCTGAAATACTGCGGGTGCATTACATAACCCAAAAGGCATGACGAGGTATTCATAGTGACCGTCTCGGGTGTTAAAAGCGGTCTTCCATTCGTCACCCTTTCGAATTCGTACCAAGTTATACGCACCCCGCAGATCCAACTTCGTAAAAACTTGAGCTCCTCTCAGTCTGTCAAAGAGCTCCGAAATTAAAGGTAATGGGTATTTGTTCTTTATTGTGATTGCGTTGAGACCCCTGTAATCTATGCAGGGACGCAAATCACCCTCTTTCTTCCGAACAAAGAAAAACCCAGCTCCCGCGGGAGAGACAGACTTACGAATGAACCCCTTCTCTAAGCTCTCTCTTATATAGGTCGACATGGCCTCCGACTCAGGTATCGACAGGGGGTAAACCCTGCCTTTAGGTGGAACCGAACCTGGGATAAGGTCTATGGCACAGTCATACGGCCTATGGGGTGGAAGAACCTCAGCACCCTGTTTGGAGAACACGTCAGCGAAATCCAAATAGGGTGTAGGTATGGGAGAGAGATCAGTTGATGCAACTGCAACGACCTTAGGTGGTAAGGGAAGACATCGGGACTGACATTTCGAACCCCAACTAATAATGCTGTCAGACTCCCAGTCAATGTGAGGAGCATGAGTCCGAAGCCATGGAAGACCCAGAAGGACGTCGTCTATACCCTCAGGCAAAACAAGAAAAGAAATCTCCTCTATGTGACCCTGAGACAGGGAAAGGCGCAAGGGAACTGTCCTCAATGTAATGGAGTCAGACAACATAGTTCCATTAACAACACGGACAGGAATAGGCGCCTCTAACATGATAGAGGGAATATTGTGTCCCTTTACAAATCCTGAGGACACAAAAATCCCGTCAGCTCCGGAATCCACAAAAGCCATAATAGGCCATGTATTCTCAGATAACGAGAGCTGACCTGGGATACAACACTTAGAGGGTGCAGAAGACGTCTCTAGTAACCCCCCTCTAATGGTTACTAGGCCAGGGAGTTTCCCTGACGACTAGGACACTTGTTGGCATAGTGCCCAGCCTGACGACATACGTAACATATAGGAGGACCAGACTTGCGTAGTCTGGAGAACGTATGACCTAACTCCATAGGAGTGGGAGATGTTTCAGATGCTGAGGAAGATGGTAGTGGACCCTCAACAACTGGAATAGCCCGATGCTTAGGGCGTGAGGAAGAGACCTCGAGTCTACGTTCCTTATGGCGTACATCGATCCTTGTTGCTACTGTGATCAAGTCCTCCAGAGAAGCAGGGACTTCACGAGTAGCAAGGGCATCCTTGACATAGCCAGCCAACCCTCTCCAGAAGATAGGAATCAACACCTTCTCTGGCCAATCTAGTTCTGCCACCAGAGTTCTAAAAGCAATGGCATAAGAACTAGTGGATAACGAACCCTGAGATAGATCTAACAGTCTCAGGGCCGCATCATGGGTAACCTGCGGACCCATGAATACCGCCTTAAGAGCATCAAGAAAGTCTTGATGTCTCAGAGTAACCACATCAGAGCGCTCCCATAGGGGAGTCGCCCATTCTAAGGCTTTGTCCTGAAGTAAGGAGATGATAAAGCCTACTCTGGACCTCTCCGTAGAGAAGCGAGAAGAGTTAACCTCTAGGTGTATCTGACACTGACTAATGAAACCACGACATGATCTGGCATCGCCAGAATATCTGTTTGGTAGAGCAAGTCGAGGATCATGTGCAGATGTCACCATGGTCTGAGGTTTATCCTCTATACTCTTGAGCCGTGACTCAAGTACTTGTATGTAACGGTGTAACTGCTGATATTCTGCCATAACTGCCAGACCCTTGGCTCAGTCCTAATGTTACGGGGGGCTGTCTGATAATAACCGAAAGGAGTATCAGACAGTCAGGGTCCACCGTGCAAAGACTTTGCTGCAGACTATGGCAGAGTGCAATACCTCTGTTAACTCACAGAAGGATATAATAAGAAAGTAAAGCAATTCCTCCCTTACTTGGAGGGGGTGTGGAATGATCTCTGTTAATAATCACAGAGACAAAGGCAATGTGTGCGAAATGGCACCTACCTAGGTCCGCTCTTCTAGTGGTGCAAAAGAGACGAACAGCAGCGTAAGCCGCACAAAGCTCCTACCTGCGTTCGCTCCACTAGTGTGCGAGGACACGAACCACTAGATATGGCACCTGCCTAGGTCCGCTCTTCTAGTGGTGCAAAAGAGACGAACAGCAGCGTAAGCCGCACAAAGCTCCTACCTCTGTTCGCTCCCCTAGTGTGCGAGGATACGAACAACTGCCAGACGCAGTATAAGGAACGTTACCCTAGCGGCAACGTCCACCTACGAGTACAATCACAAGGCCCAGCCAGACCATGTGCCTCAGGCACCTGCCTATGTCCGCTCCCCTAAGAGGTAAGGATACGGACAGCAGCCGAAGCTGTAAGGTATAAGAACGCTACCCTGCCGGTAGCGCTCACCTAGCATAGACAGAGGAATGCCTAGAGGAACGCGCACAGAGCGTCTACTCATATGCATGAACCAAGAGGACTGAGCACCATGCGGCGTGTGTCAGGGTCTTATATAGACTCTGTGCCTCATCCAAGATGGAGGACACCAGAGCCAATCCGCTTCCAGAACGACAGGAGTGACGTCATGCTGGCCTATCACCGAGCAAGACGTCACAAGCACATGACCAGCGACCAATCGGCATAGAAGGTGTCAGAGACATGTGACCTCGTGTCAGCAATGATGTCACCCGCACATGTGCAATGGCTCCAAGATTGGACTTAGTCTCCGGCGCTCGCACATGTGCAGTAGCAAGAAATCTGGACTTAGTCTCCAGCGCTCGCACATGTGCAGTAGCAAGAAATCTGGACTTAGTCTCCAGCGCTCGCACATGTGCAGTAGCAAGAAATCTGGACTTAGTCTCCAGCGCTCGCAGCAACCGTAACAGTAATCTTATTCTATATAGCAGGTTCCTACGTGCCCATACACAGGAGGTTTTTAACCCAGAGAGAGGCTTCAGAATAGCGTTAGGTACCCAGTTACGAGATATGCCGTGAAGGGGCAACTGGGCAGATATACAAATGGCCATTTCTATACGCTAAATATCTCATTTTTCTTAGATTTTCCTTAGCAGTAATGCAGGTCCATGTTCACACATTCATGGTTTCCATACTTTAGCATTATCAGAGTGCAAACTGTATTTTTTTGTATGTTATGTCATGTTCAGTTATGCGACTGTTCACACGTCAGGTCGATGAGGCTGAGTGCAGGCAGTCTTTTTTGTTTATATCAAGAGGGTCATACCTTCTGACCGTGCACCCCTCCCCCAGTTGCCACAGGTAATCTTATTCTATATAGCAGGTTCCTACTTGCCCATACACAGGAGGTTTTTAACCCAGAGAGAGGCTTCAGAATTGCGTTAGGTACCCAGTTACGAGATATGTCGTGAAGGGGCAACTGGGCAGATATACAAATGGCCATTTCTATACGCTAAATATCTCATTTTTCTTAGATTTTCCTTAGCAGTAATGCAGGTCCATGTTCACACATTCATGGTTTCCATACTTTAGCATTATCAGAGTGCAAACTGTATTTTTTTGTACGTTATGTCATGTTCAGTTATGCAACTGTTCACACGTCAGGTCGATGAGGCTGAGTGCAGGCAGTCTTTTTTGTCTATATCAAGAGGGTCATACCTTCTGACCGTGCACCCCTCCCCCAGTTGCCACAGGTAATCTTATTCTATATAGCAGGTTCCTACATGCCCATACACAGGAGGTTTTTAACCCAGAGAGAGGCTTCAGAATAGCGTTAGGTACCCAGTTACGAGATATGCCGTGAAGGGGCAACTGGGCAGATATACAAATGGCCATTTCTATACGCTAAATATCTCATTTTTCTTAGATTTTCCTTAGCAGTAATGCAGGTCCATGTTCACACATTCATGGTTTCCATCCTTTAGCATTATCAGAGTGCAAACTGTATTTTTTTGTACGTTATGTCATGTTCAGTTATGCGACTGTTCACACGTCAGGTCGATGAGGCTGAGTGCAGGCAGTCTTTTTTGTCTATATCAAGAGGGTCATACCTTCTGACTGTGCACCCCTCCCCCAGTTGCCACAGGTAATCTCATTCTATATAGCAGGTTCCTACGTGCCCATACACAGGAGGTTTTTAACCCTGAGAGAGGCTTCAGAATAGCGTTAGGTACCCAGTTACGAGATATGCCGTGAAGGGGCAACTGGGCAGATATACAAATGGCCATTTCTATACGCTAAATATCTCATTTTTCTTAGATTTTCCTTAGCAGTAATGCAGGTCCATGTTCACACATTCATGGTTTCCATCCTTTAGCATTATCAGAGTGCAAACTGTATTTTTTTGTATGTTATGTCATGTTCAGTTATGCGACTGTTCACACGTCAGGTCAATGAGGCTGAGTGCAGGCAGTCTTTTTTGTCTATATCAAGAGGGTCATACCTTCTGACCGTGCACCCCTCCCCCAGTTGCCACAGGTAATCTCATTCTATATAGCAGGTTCCTACGTGCCCATACACAGGAGGTTTTTAACCCAGAGAGAGGCTTCAGAATAGCGTTAGGTACCCAGTTACGAGATATGCCGTGAAGGGGCAACTGGGCAGATATACAAATGGCCATTTCTATACGCTAAATATCTCATTTTTCTTAGATTTTCCTTAGCAGTAATGCAGGTCCATGTTCACACATTCATGGTTTCCATACTTTAGCATTATCAGAGTGCAAACTGTATTTTTTTGTATGTTATGTCATGTTCAGTTATGCGACTGTTCACACGTCAGGTCGATGAGGCTGAGTGCAGGCAGTCTTTTTTGTCTATATCAAGAGGGTCATACCTTCTGACCGTGCACCCCTCCCCCAGTTGCCACAGGTAATCTTATTCTATATAGCAGGTTCCTACATGCCCATACACAGGAGGTTTTTAACCCAGAGAGAGGCTTCAGAATAGCGTTAGGTACCCAGTTACGAGATATGCCGTGAAGGGGCAACTGGGCAGATATACAAATGGCCATTTCTATACGCTAAATATCTCATTTTTCTTAGATTTTCCTTAGCAGTAATGCAGGTCCATGTTCACACATTCATGGTTTCCATCCTTTAGCATTATCAGAGTGCAAACTGTATTTTTTTGTATGTTATGTCATGTTCAGTTATGCGACTGTTCACACGTCAGGTCGATGAGGCTGAGTGCAGGCAGTCTTTTTTGTCTATATCAAGAGGGTCATACCTTCTGACCGTGCACCCCTCCCCCAGTTGCCACAGGTAATCTCATTCTATATAGCAGGTTCCTACGTGCCCATACACAGGAGGTTTTTAACCCAGAGAGAGGCTTCAGAATAGCGTTAGGTACCCAGTTGCGAGATATGTCGTGAAGGGGCAACTGGGCAGATATACAAATGGCCATTTCTATACACTAAATATCTCATTTTTCTTAGATTTTCCTTAGCAGTAATGCAGGTCCATGTTCACACATTCATGGTTTCCATACTTTAGCATTATCAGAGTGCAAACTGTATTTTTTTGTATGTTATGTCATGTTCAGTTATGCGACTGTTCACACGTCAGGTCGATGAGGCTGAGTGCAGGCAGTCTTTTTTGTCTATATCAAGAGGGTCATACCTTCTGACCGTGCACCCCTCCCCCAGTTGCCACAGGTAATCTCATTCTATATAGCAGGTTCCTACGTGCCCATACACAGGAGGTTTTTAACCCAGAGAGAGGCTTCAGAATAGCGTTAGGTACCCAGTTACGAGATATGCCGTGAAGGGGCAACTGGGCAGATATACAAATGGCCATTTCTATACGCTAAATATCTCATTTTTCTTAGATTTTCCTTAGCAGTAATGCAGGTCCATGTTCACACATTCATGGTTTCCATACTTTAGCATTATCAGAGTGCAAACTGTATTTTTTTGTATGTTATGTCATGTTCAGTTATGCGACTGTTCACACGTCAGGTCGATGAGGCTGAGTGCAGGCAGTCTTTTTTGTCTATATCAAGAGGGTCATACCTTCTGACCGTGCACCCCTCCCCCAGTTGCCACAGGTAATCTCATTCTATATAGCAGGTTCCTACGTGCCCATACACAGGAGGTTTTTAACCCAGAGAGAGGCTTCAGAATAGCGTTAGGTACCCAGTTACGAGATATGCCGTGAAGGGGCAACTGGGCAGATATACAAATGGCCATTTCTATACGCTAAATATCTCATTTTTCTTAGATTTTCCTTAGCAGTAATGCAGGTCCATGTTCACACATTCATGGTTTCCATACTTTAGCATTATCAGAGTGCAAACTGTATTTTTTTGTATGTTATGTCATGTTCAGTTATGCGACTGTTCACACGTCAGGTCGATGAGGCTGAGTGCAGGCAGTCTTTTTTGTCTATATCAAGAGGGTCATACCTTCTGACCGTGCACCCCTCCCCCAGTTGCCACAGGTAATCTCATTCTATATAGCAGGTTCCTACGTGCCCATACACAGGAGGTTTTTAACCCAGAGAGAGGCTTCAGAATAGCGTTAGGTACCCAGTTGCGAGATATGTCGTGAAGGGGCAACTGGGCAGATATACAAATGGCCATTTCTATACACTAAATATCTCATTTTTCTTAGATTTTCCTTAGCAGTAATGCAGGTCCATGTTCACACATTCATGGTTTCCATACTTTAGCATTATCAGAGTGCAAACTGTATTTTTTTGTATGTTATGTCATGTTCAGTTATGCGACTGTTCACACGTCAGGTCGATGAGGCTGAGTGCAGGCAGTCTTTTTTGTCTATATCAAGAGGGTCATACCTTCTGACCGTGCACCCCTCCCCCAGTTGCCACAGGTAATCTCATTCTATATAGCAGGTTCCTACGTGCCCATACACAGGAGGTTTGTAACCCAGAGAGAGGCTTCAGAATAGCGTTAGGTACCCAGTTACGAGATATGCCGTGAAGGGGCAACTGGGCAGATATACAAATGGCCATTTCTATACGCTAAATATCTCATTTTTCTTAGATTTTCCTTAGCAGTAATGCAGGTCCATGTTCACACATTCATGGTTTCCATACTTTAGCATTATCAGAGTGCAAACTGTATTTTTTTGTATGTTATGTCATGTTCAGTTATGCGACTGTTCACACGTCAGGTCGATGAGGCTGAGTGCAGGCAGTCTTTTTTGTCTATATCAAGAGGGTCATACCTTCTGACCGTGCACCCCTCCCCCAGTTGCCACAGGTAATCTCATTCTATATAGCAGGTTCCTACGTGCCCATACACAGGAGGTTTTTAACCCAGAGAGAGGCTTCAGAATAGCGTTAGGTACCCAGTTACGAGATATGCCGTGAAGGGGCAACTGGGCAGATATACAAATGGCCATTTCTATACGCTAAATATCTCATTTTTCTTAGATTTTCCTTAGCAGTAATGCAGGTCCATGTTCACACATTCATGGTTTCCATACTTTAGCATTATCAGAGTGCAAACTGTATTTTTTTGTATGTTATGTCATGTTCAGTTATGCGACTGTTCACACGTCAGGTCGATGAGGCTGAGTGCAGGCAGTCTTTTTTGTCTATATCAAGAGGGTCATACCTTCTGACCGTGCACCCCTCCCCCAGTTGCCACAGGTAATCTCATTCTATATAGCAGGTTCCTACGTGCCCATACACAGGAGGTTTTTAACCCAGAGAGAGGCTTCAGAATAGCGTTAGGTACCCAGTTACGAGATATGCCGTGAAGGGGCAACTGGGCAGATATACAAATGGCCATTTCTATACGCTAAATATCTCATTTTTCTTAGATTTTCCTTAGCAGTAATGCAGGTCCATGTTCACACATTCATGGTTTCCATACTTTAGCATTATCAGAGTGCAAACTGTATTTTTTTGTATGTTATGTCATGTTCAGTTATGCGACTGTTCACACGTCAGGTCGATGAGGCTGAGTGCAGGCAGTCTTTTTTGTCTATATCAAGAGGGTCATACCTTCTGACCGTGCACCCCTCCCCCAGTTGCCACAGGTAATCTCATTCTATATAGCAGGTTCCTACGTGCCCATACACAGGAGGTTTTTAACCCAGAGAGAGGCTTCAGAATAGCGTTAGGTACCCAGTTACGAGATATGCCGTGAAGGGGCAACTGGGCAGATATACAAATGGCCATTTCTATACGCTAAATATCTCATTTTTCTTAGATTTTCCTTAGCAGTAATGCAGGTCCATGTTCACACATTCATGGTTTCCATACTTTAGCATTATCAGAGTGCAAACTGTATTTTTTTGTATGTTATGTCATGTTCAGTTATGCGACTGTTCACACGTCAGGTCGATGAGGCTGAGTGCAGGCAGTCTTTTTTGTCTATATCAAGAGGGTCATACCTTCTGACCGTGCACCCCTCCCCCAGTTGCCACAGGTAATCTCATTCTATATAGCAGGTTCCTACGTGCCCATACACAGGAGGTTTTTAACCCAGAGAGAGGCTTCAGAATAGCGTTAGGTACCCAGTTACGAGATATGCCGTGAAGGGGCAACTGGGCAGATATACAAATGGCCATTTCTATACGCTAAATATCTCATTTTTCTTAGATTTTCCTTAGCAGTAATGCAGGTCCATGTTCACACATTCATGGTTTCCATACTTTAGCATTATCAGAGTGCAAACTGTATTTTTTTGTACGTTATGTCATGTTCAGTTATGCGACTGTTCACACGTCAGGTCGATGAGGCTGAGTGCAGGCAGTCTTTTTTGTCTATATCAAGAGGGTCATACCTTCTGACCGTGCACCCCTCCCCCAGTTGCCACAGGTAATCTCATTCTATATAGCAGGTTCCTACGTGCCCATACACAGGAGGTTTTTAACCCAGAGAGAGGCTTCAGAATAGCGTTAGGTACCCAGTTACGAGATATGCCGTGAAGGGGCAACTGGGCAGATATACAAATGGCCATTTCTATACGCTAAATATCTCATTTTTCTTAGATTTTCCTTAGCAGTAATGCAGGTCCATGTTCACACATTCATGGTTTCCATACTTTAGCATTATCAGAGTGCAAACTGTATTTTTTTGTACGTTATGTCATGTTCAGTTATGCGACTGTTCACACGTCAGGTCGATGAGGCTGAGTGCAGGCAGTCTTTTTTGTCTATATCAAGAGGGTCATACCTTCTGACCGTGCACCCCTCCCCCAGTTGCCACAGGTAATCTCATTCTATATAGCAGGTTCCTACGTGCCCATACACAGGAGGTTTTTAACCCAGAGAGAGGCTTCAGAATAGCGTTAGGTACCCAGTTACGAGATATGCCGTGAAGGGGCAACTGGGCAGATATACAAATGGCCATTTCTATACGCTAAATATCTCATTTTTCTTAGATTTTCCTTAGCAGTAATGCAGGTCCTTGTTCACATATTCATGGTTTCCATACTTTAGCATTATCAGAGTGCAAACTGTATTTTTTTGTACGTTATGTCATGTTCAGTTATGCGACTGTTCACACGTCAGGTCGATGAGGCTGAGTGCAGGCAGTCTTTTTTGTCTATATCAAGAGGGTCATACCTTCTGACTGTGCACCCCTCCCCCAGTTGCCACAGGTAATCTCATTCTATATAGCAGGTTCCTACGTGCCCATACACAGGAGGTTTTTAACCCAGAGAGAGGCTTCAGAATAGCGTTAGGTACCCAGTTGCGAGATATGTCGTGAAGGGGCAACTGGGCAGATATACAAATGGCCATTTCTTTACGCTAAATATCTCATTTTTCTTAGATTTTCCTTAGCAGTAATGCAGGTCCATGTTCATACATTCATGGTTTCCATACTTTAGCATTATCAGAGTGCAAACTGTATTTTTTTGTATGTTATGTCATGTTCAGTTATGCGACTGTTCACACGTCAGGTCGATGAGGCTGAGTGCAGGCAGTCTTTTTTGTCTATATCAAGAGGGTCATACCTTCTGACCGTGCACCCCTCCCCCAGTTGCCACAGGTAATCTCATTCTATATAGCAGGTTCCTACGTGCCCATACACAGGAGGTTTTTAACCCAGAGAGAGGCTTCAGAATAGCGTTAGGTACCCAGTTACGAGATATGCCGTGAAGTGGCAACTGGGCAGATATACAAATGGCCATTTCTATACACTAAATATCTCATTTTTCTTAGATTTTCCTTAGCAGTAATGCAGGTCCATGTTCACACATTCATGGTTTCCATACTTTAGCATTATCAGAGTGCAAACTGTATTTTTTTGTATGTTATGTCATGTTCAGTTATGCGACTGTTCACACGTCAGGTCGATGAGGCTGAGTGCAGGCAGTCTTTTTTGTCTATATCAAGAGGGTCATACCTTCTGACCGTGCACCCCTCCCCCAGTTGCCACAGGTAATCTCATTCTATATAGCAGGTTCCTACGTGCCCATACACAGGAGGTTTTTAACCCAGAGAGAGGCTTCAGAATAGCGTTAGGTACCCAGTTACGAGATATGCCGTGAAGGGGCAACTGGGCAGATATACAAATGGCCATTTCTATATGCTAAATATCTCATTTTTCTTAGATTTTCCTTAGCAGTAATGCAGGTCCATGTTCACACATTCATGGTTTCCATACTTTAGCATTATCAGAGTGCAAACTGTATTTTTTTGTATGTTATGTCATGTTCAGTTATGCGACTGTTCACACGTCAGGTCGATGAGGCTGAGTGCAGGCAGTCTTTTTTGTCTATATCAAGAGGGTCATACCTTCTGACCGTGCACCCCTCCCCCAGTTGCCACAGGTAATCTCATTCTATATAGCAGGTTCCTACGTGCCCATACACAGGAGGTTTTTAACCCAGAGAGAGGCTTCAGAATAGCGTTAGGTACCCAGTTACGAGATATGCCGTGAAGGGGCAACTGGGCAGATATACAAATGGCCATTTCTATACGCTAAATATCTCATTTTTCTTAGATTTTCCTTAGCAGTAATGCAGGTCCTTGTTCACATATTCATGGTTTCCATACTTTAGCATTATCAGAGTGCAAACTGTATTTTTTTGTACGTTATGTCATGTTCAGTTATGCGACTGTTCACACGTCAGGTCGATGAGGCTGAGTGCAGGCAGTCTTTTTTGTCTATATCAAGAGGGTCATACCTTCTGACTGTGCACCCCTCCCCCAGTTGCCACAGGTAATCTCATTCTATATAGCAGGTTCCTACGTGCCCATACACAGGAGGTTTTTAACCCAGAGAGAGGCTTCAGAATAGCGTTAGGTACCCAGTTACGAGATATGCCGTGAAGGGGCAACTGGGCAGATATACAAATGGCCATTTCTATACACTAAATATCTCATTTTTCTTAGATTTTCCTTAGCAGTAATGCAGGTCCATGTTCACACATTCATGGTTTCCATACTTTAGCATTATCAGAGTGCAAACTGTATTTTTTTGTATGTTATGTCATGTTCAGTTATGCGACTGTTCACACGTCAGGTCGATGAGGCTGAGTGCAGGCAGTCTTTTTTGTCTATATCAAGAGGGTCATACCTTCTGACCGTGCACCCCTCCCCCAGTTGCCACAGGTAATCTCATTCTATATAGCAGGTTCCTACGTGCCCATACACAGGAGGTTTTTAACCCAGAGAGAGGCTTCAGAATAGCGTTAGGTACCCAGTTACGAGATATGCCGTGAAGGGGCAACTGGGCAGATATACAAATGGCCATTTCTATACGCTAAATATCTCATTTTTCTTAGATTTTCCTTAGCAGTAATGCAGGTCCATGTTCACACATTCATGGTTTCCATACTTTAGCATTATCAGAGTGCAAACTGTATTTTTTTGTATGTTATGTCATGTTCAGTTATGCGACTGTTCACACGTCAGGTCGATGAGGCTGAGTGCAGGCAGTCTTTTTTGTCTATATCAAGAGGGTCATACCTTCTGACCGTGCACCTCTCCCCCAGTTGCCACAGGTAATCTCATTCTATATAGCAGGTTCCTACGTGCCCATACACAGGAGGTTTTTAACCCAGAGAGAGGCTTCAGAATAGCGTTAGGTACCCAGTTACGAGATATGCCGTGAAGGGGCAACTGGGCAGATATACAAATGGCCATTTCTATACGCTAAATATCTCATTTTTCTTAGATTTTCCTTAGCAGTAATGCAGGTCCTTGTTCACATATTCATGGTTTCCATACTTTAGCATTATCAGAGTGCAAACTGTATTTTTTTGTACGTTATGTCATGTTCAGTTATGCGACTGTTCACACGTCAGGTCGATGAGGCTGAGTGCAGGCAGTCTTTTTTGTCTATATCATGAGGGTCATACCTTCTGACTGTGCACCCCTCCCCCAGTTGCCACAGGTAATCTCATTCTATATAGCAGGTTCCTACGTGCCCATACACAGGAGGTTTTTAACCCAGAGAGAGGCTTCAGAATAGCGTTAGGTACCCAGTTACGAGATATGCCGTGAAGGGGCAACTGGGCAGATATACAAATGGCCATTTCTATACGCTAAATATCTCATTTTTCTTAGATTTTCCTTAGCAGTAATGCAGGTCCTTGTTCACATATTCATGGTTTCCATACTTTAGCATTATCAGAGTGCAAACTGTATTTTTTTGTACGTTATGTCATGTTCAGTTATGCGACTGTTCACACGTCAGGTCGATGAGGCTGAGTGCAGGCAGTCTTTTTTGTCTATATCAAGAGGGTCATACCTTCTGACTGTGCACCCCTCCCCCTGTTGCCACAGGTAATCTCATTCTATATAGCAGGTTCCTACGTGCCCATACACAGGAGGTTTTTAACCCAGAGAGAGGCTTCAGAATAGCGTTAGGTACCCAGTTGCGAGATATGTCGTGAAGGGGCAACTGGGCAGATATACAAATGGCCATTTCTTTACGCTAAATATCTAATTTTTCTTAGATTTTCCTTAGCAGTAATGCAGGTCCATGTTCACACATTCATGGTTTCCATACTTTAGCATTATCAGAGTGCAAACTGTATTTTTTTGTATGTTATGTCATGTTCAGTTATGCGACTGTTCACACGTCAGGTCGATGAGGCTGAGTGCAGGCAGTCTTTTTTGTCTATATCAAGAGGGTCATACCTTCTGACCGTGCACCCCTCCCCCAGTTGCCACAGGTAATCTCATTCTATATAGCAGGTTCCTACGTGCCCATACACAGGAGGTTTTTAACCCAGAGAGAGGCTTCAGAATAGCGTTAGGTACCCAGTTACGAGATATGCCGTGAAGTGGCAACTGGGCAGATATACAAATGGCCATTTCTATACACTAAATATCTCATTTTTCTTAGATTTTCCTTAGCAGTAATGCAGGTCCATGTTCACACATTCATGGTTTCCATACTTTAGCATTATCAGAGTGCAAACTGTATTTTTTTGTATGTTATGTCATGTTCAGTTATGCGACTGTTCACACGTCAGGTCGATGAGGCTGAGTGCAGGCAGTCTTTTTTGTCTATATCAAGAGGGTCATACCTTCTGACCGTGCACCCCTCCCCCAGTTGCCACAGGTAATCTCATTCTATATAGCAGGTTCCTACGTGCCCATACACAGGAGGTTTTTAACCCAGAGAGAGGCTTCAGAATAGCGTTAGGTACCCAGTTACGAGATATGCCGTGAAGGGGCAACTGGGCAGATATACAAATGGCCATTTCTATACGCTAAATATCTCATTTTTCTTAGATTTTCCTTAGCAGTAATGCAGGTCCTTGTTCACATATTCATGGTTTCCATACTTTAGCATTATCAGAGTGCAAACTGTATTTTTTTGTACGTTATGTCATGTTCAGTTATGCGACTGTTCACACGTCAGGTCGATGAGGCTGAGTGCAGGCAGTCTTTTTTGTCTATATCATGAGGGTCATACCTTCTGACTGTGCACCCCTCCCCCAGTTGCCACAGGTAATCTCATTCTATATAGCAGGTTCCTACGTGCCCATACACAGGAGGTTTTTAACCCAGAGAGAGGCTTCAGAATAGCGTTAGGTACCCAGTTACGAGATATGCCGTGAAGGGGCAACTGGGCAGATATACAAATGGCCATTTCTATACGCTAAATATCTCATTTTTCTTAGATTTTCCTTAGCAGTAATGCAGGTCCTTGTTCACATATTCATGGTTTCCATACTTTAGCATTATCAGAGTGCAAACTGTATTTTTTTGTACGTTATGTCATGTTCAGTTATGCGACTGTTCACACGTCAGGTCGATGAGGCTGAGTGCAGGCAGTCTTTTTTGTCTATATCAAGAGGGTCATACCTTCTGACTGTGCACCCCTCCCCCTGTTGCCACAGGTAATCTCATTCTATATAGCAGGTTCCTACGTGCCCATACACAGGAGGTTTTTAACCCAGAGAGAGGCTTCAGAATAGCGTTAGGTACCCAGTTGCGAGATATGTCGTGAAGGGGCAACTGGGCAGATATACAAATGGCCATTTCTTTACGCTAAATATCTCATTTTTCTTAGATTTTCCTTAGCAGTAATGCAGGTCCATGTTCACACATTCATGGTTTCCATACTTTAGCATTATCAGAGTGCAAACTGTATTTTTTTGTATGTTATGTCATGTTCAGTTATGCGACTGTTCACACGTCAGGTCGATGAGGCTGAGTGCAGGCAGTCTTTTTTGTCTATATCAAGAGGGTCATACCTTCTGACCGTGCACCCCTCCCCCAGTTGCCACAGGTAATCTCATTCTATATAGCAGGTTCCTACGTGCCCATACACAGGAGGTTTTTAACCCAGAGAGAGGCTTCAGAATAGCGTTAGGTACCCAGTTACGAGATATGCCGTGAAGTGGCAACTGGGCAGATATACAAATGGCCATTTCTATACACTAAATATCTCATTTTTCTTAGATTTTCCTTAGCAGTAATGCAGGTCCATGTTCACACATTCATGGTTTCCATACTTTAGCATTATCAGAGTGCAAACTGTATTTTTTTGTATGTTATGTCATGTTCAGTTATGCGACTGTTCACACGTCAGGTCGATGAGGCTGAGTGCAGGCAGTCTTTTTTGTCTATATCAAGAGGGTCATACCTTCTGACCGTGCACCCCTCCCCCAGTTGCCACAGGTAATCTCATTCTATATAGCAGGTTCCTACGTGCCCATACACAGGAGGTTTTTAACCCAGAGAGAGCCTTCAGAATAGCGTTAGGTACCCAGTTACGAGATATGCCGTGAAGGGGCAACTGGGCAGATATACAAATGGCCATTTCTATACACTAAATATCTCATTTTTCTTAGATTTTCCTTAGCAGTAATGCAGGTCCATGTTCACACATTCATGGTTTCCATACTTTAGCATTATCAGAGTGCAAACTGTATTTTTTTGTATGTTATGTCATGTTCAGTTATGCGACTGTTCACACGTCAGGTCGATGAGGCTGAGTGCAGGCAGTCTTTTTTGTCTATATCAAGAGGGTCATACCTTCTGACCGTGCACCCCTCCCCCAGTTGCCACAGGTAATCTCATTCTATATAGCAGGTTCCTACGTGCCCATACACAGGAGGTTTTTAACCCAGAGAGAGGCTTCAGAATAGCGTTAGGTACCCAGTTACGAGATATGCCGTGAAGGGGCAACTGGGCAGATATACAAATGGCCATTTCTATACGCTAAATATCTCATTTTTCTTAGATTTTCCTTAGCAGTAATGCAGGTCCATGTTCACACATTCATGGTTTCCATACTTTAGCATTATCAGAGTGCAAACTGTATTTTTTTGTATGTTATGTCATGTTCAGTTATGCGACTGTTCACACGTCAGGTCGATGAGGCTGAGTGCAGGCAGTCTTTTTTGTCTATATCAAGAGGGTCATACCTTCTGACCGTGCACCTCTCCCCCAGTTGCCACAGGTAATCTCATTCTATATAGCAGGTTCCTACGTGCCCATACACAGGAGGTTTTTAACCCAGAGAGAGGCTTCAGAATAGCGTTAGGTACCCAGTTACGAGATATGCCGTGAAGGGGCAACTGGGCAGATATACAAATGGCCATTTCTATACGCTAAATATCTCATTTTTCTTAGATTTTCCTTAGCAGTAATGCAGGTCCTTGTTCACATATTCATGGTTTCCATACTTTAGCATTATCAGAGTGCAAACTGTATTTTTTTGTACGTTATGTCATGTTCAGTTATGCGACTGTTCACACGTCAGGTCGATGAGGCTGAGTGCAGGCAGTCTTTTTTGTCTATATCATGAGGGTCATACCTTCTGACTGTGCACCCCTCCCCCAGTTGCCACAGGTAATCTCATTCTATATAGCAGGTTCCTACGTGCCCATACACAGGAGGTTTTTAACCCAGAGAGAGGCTTCAGAATAGCGTTAGGTACCCAGTTACGAGATATGCCGTGAAGGGGCAACTGGGCAGATATACAAATGGCCATTTCTATACGCTAAATATCTCATTTTTCTTAGATTTTCCTTAGCAGTAATGCAGGTCCTTGTTCACATATTCATGGTTTCCATACTTTAGCATTATCAGAGTGCAAACTGTATTTTTTTGTACGTTATGTCATGTTCAGTTATGCGACTGTTCACACGTCAGGTCGATGAGGCTGAGTGCAGGCAGTCTTTTTTGTCTATATCAAGAGGGTCATACCTTCTGACTGTGCACCCCTCCCCCTGTTGCCACAGGTAATCTCATTCTATATAGCAGGTTCCTACGTGCCCATACACAGGAGGTTTTTAACCCAGAGAGAGGCTTCAGAATAGCGTTAGGTACCCAGTTGCGAGATATGTCGTGAAGGGGCAACTGGGCAGATATACAAATGGCCATTTCTTTACGCTAAATATCTCATTTTTCTTAGATTTTCCTTAGCAGTAATGCAGGTCCATGTTCACACATTCATGGTTTCCATACTTTAGCATTATCAGAGTGCAAACTGTATTTTTTTGTATGTTATGTCATGTTCAGTTATGCGACTGTTCACACGTCAGGTCGATGAGGCTGAGTGCAGGCAGTCTTTTTTGTCTATATCAAGAGGGTCATACCTTCTGACCGTGCACCCCTCCCCCAGTTGCCACAGGTAATCTCATTCTATATAGCAGGTTCCTACGTGCCCATACACAGGAGGTTTTTAACCCAGAGAGAGGCTTCAGAATAGCGTTAGGTACCCAGTTACGAGATATGCCGTGAAGTGGCAACTGGGCAGATATACAAATGGCCATTTCTATACACTAAATATCTCATTTTTCTTAGATTTTCCTTAGCAGTAATGCAGGTCCATGTTCACACATTCATGGTTTCCATACTTTAGCATTATCAGAGTGCAAACTGTATTTTTTTGTATGTTATGTCATGTTCAGTTATGCGACTGTTCACACGTCAGGTCGATGAGGCTGAGTGCAGGCAGTCTTTTTTGTCTATATCAAGAGGGTCATACCTTCTGACCGTGCACCCCTCCCCCAGTTGCCACAGGTAATCTCATTCTATATAGCAGGTTCCTACGTGCCCATACACAGGAGGTTTTTAACCCAGAGAGAGGCTTCAGAATAGCGTTAGGTACCCAGTTACGAGATATGCCGTGAAGGGGCAACTGGGCAGATATACAAATGGCCATTTCTATACGCTAAATATCTCATTTTTCTTAGATTTTCCTTAGCAGTAATGCAGGTCCATGTTCACACATTCATGGTTTCCATACTTTAGCATTATCAGAGTGCAAACTGTATTTTTTTGTATGTTATGTCATGTTCAGTTATGCGACTGTTCACACGTCAGGTCGATGAGGCTGAGTGCAGGCAGTCTTTTTTGTCTATATCAAGAGGGTCATACCTTCTGACCGTGCACCCCTCCCCCAGTTGCCACAGGTAATCTCATTCTATATAGCAGGTTCCTACGTGCCCATACACAGGAGGTTTTTAACCCAGAGAGAGGCTTCAGAATAGCGTTAGGTACCCAGTTACGAGATATGCCGTGAAGGGGCAACTGGGCAGATATACAAATGGCCATTTCTATACGCTAAATATCTCATTTTTCTTAGATTTTCCTTAGCAGTAATGCAGGTCCTTGTTCACATATTCATGGTTTCCATACTTTAGCATTATCAGAGTGCAAACTGTATTTTTTTGTACGTTATGTCATGTTCAGTTATGCGACTGTTCACACGTCAGGTCGATGAGGCTGAGTGCAGGCAGTCTTTTTTGTCTATATCAAGAGGGTCATACCTTCTGACTGTGCACCCCTCCCCCTGTTGCCACAGGTAATCTCATTCTATATAGCAGGTTCCTACGTGCCCATACACAGGAGGTTTTTAACCCAGAGAGAGGCTTCAGAATAGCGTTAGGTACTCAGTTGCGAGATATGTCGTGAAGGGGCAACTGGGCAGATATACAAATGGCCATTTCTTTACGCTAAATATCTCATTTTTCTTAGATTTTCCTTAGCAGTAATGCAGGTCCATGTTCACACATTCATGGTTTCCATACTTTAGCATTATCAGAGTGCAAACTGTATTTTTTTGTATGTTATGTCATGTTCAGTTATGCGACTGTTCACACGTCAGGTCGATGAGGCTGAGTGCAGGCAGTCTTTTTTGTCTATATCAAGAGGGTCATACCTTCTGACCGTGCACCCCTCCCCAGTTGCCACAGGTAATCTCATTCTATATAGCAGGTTCCTACGTGCCCATACACAGGAGGTTTTTAACCCAGAGAGAGGCTTCAGAATAGCGTTAGGTACCCAGTTACGAGATATGCCGTGAAGTGGCAACTGGGCAGATATACAAATGGCCATTTCTATACACTAAATATCTCATTTTTCTTAGATTTTCCTTAGCAGTAATGCAGGTCCATGTTCACACATTCATGGTTTCCATACTTTAGCATTATCAGAGTGCAAACTGTATTTTTTTGTACGTTATGTCATGTTCAGTTATGCGACTGTTCACACGTCAGGTCGATGAGGCTGAGTGCAGGCAGTCTTTTTTGTCTATATCAAGAGGGTCATACCTTCTGACTGTGCACCCCTCCCCCTGTTGCCACAGGTAATCTCATTCTATATAGCAGGTTCCTACGTGCCCATACACAGGAGGTTTTTAACCCAGAGAGAGGCTTCAGAATAGCGTTAGGTACCCAGTTGCGAGATATGTCGTGAAGGGGCAACTGGGCAGATATACAAATGGCCATTTCTTTACGCTAAATATCTCATTTTTCTTAGATTTTCCTTAGCAGTAATGCAGGTCCATGTTCACACATTCATGGTTTCCATACTTTAGCATTATCAGAGTGCAAACTGTATTTTTTTGTATGTTATGTCATGTTCAGTTATGCGACTGTTCACACGTCAGGTCGATGAGGCTGAGTGCAGGCAGTCTTTTTTGTCTATATCAAGAGGGTCATACCTTCTGACCGTGCACCCCTCCCCCAGTTGCCACAGGTAATCTCATTCTATATAGCAGGTTCCTACGTGCCCATACACAGGAGGTTTTTAACCCAGAGAGAGGCTTCAGAATAGCGTTAGGTACCCAGTTACGAGATATGCCGTGAAGGGGCAACTGGGCAGATATACAAATGGCCATTTCTATACGCTAAATATCTCATTTTTCTTAGATTTTCCTTAGCAGTAATGCAGGTCCTTGTTCACATATTCATGGTTTCCATACTTTAGCATTATCAGAGTGCAAACTGTATTTTTTTGTACGTTATGTCATGTTCAGTTATGCGACTGTTCACACGTCAGGTCGATGAGGCTGAGTGCAGGCAGTCTTTTTTGTCTATATCAAGAGGGTCATACCTTCTGACTGTGCACCCCTCCCCCAGTTGCCACAGGTAATCTCATTCTATATAGCAGGTTCCTACGTGCCCATACACAGGAGGTTTTTAACCCAGAGAGAGGCTTCAGAATAGCGTTAGGTACCCAGTTGCGAGATATGTCGTGAAGGGGCAACTGGGCAGATATACAAATGGCCATTTCTTTACGCTAAATATCTCATTTTTCTTAGATTTTCCTTAGCAGTAATGCAGGTCCATGTTCATACATTCATGGTTTCCATACTTTAGCATTATCAGAGTGCAAACTGTATTTTTTTGTATGTTATGTCATGTTCAGTTATGCGACTGTTCACACGTCAGGTCGATGAGGCTGAGTGCAGGCAGTCTTTTTTGTCTATATCAAGAGGGTCATACCTTCTGACCGTGCACCCCTCCCCCAGTTGCCACAGGTAATCTCATTCTATATAGCAGGTTCCTACGTGCCCATACACAGGAGGTTTTTAACCCAGAGAGAGGCTTCAGAATAGCGTTAGGTACCCAGTTACGAGATATGCCGTGAAGTGGCAACTGGGCAGATATACAAATGGCCATTTCTATACACTAAATATCTCATTTTTCTTAGATTTTCCTTAGCAGTAATGCAGGTCCATGTTCACACATTCATGGTTTCCATACTTTAGCATTATCAGAGTGCAAACTGTATTTTTTTGTATGTTATGTCATGTTCAGTTATGCGACTGTTCACACGTCAGGTCGATGAGGCTGAGTGCAGGCAGTCTTTTTTGTCTATATCAAGAGGGTCATACCTTCTGACCGTGCACCCCTCCCCCAGTTGCCACAGGTAATCTCATTCTATATAGCAGGTTCCTACGTGCCCATACACAGGAGGTTTTTAACCCAGAGAGAGGCTTCAGAATAGCGTTAGGTACCCAGTTACGAGATATGCCGTGAAGGGGCAACTGGGCAGATATACAAATGGCCATTTCTATACGCTAAATATCTCATTTTTCTTAGATTTTCCTTAGCAGTAATGCAGGTCCTTGTTCACATATTCATGGTTTCCATACTTTAGCATTATCAGAGTGCAAACTGTATTTTTTTGTACGTTATGTCATGTTCAGTTATGCGACTGTTCACACGTCAGGTCGATGAGGCTGAGTGCAGGCAGTCTTTTTTGTCTATATCAAGAGGGTCATACCTTCTGACTGTGCACCCCTCCCCCAGTTGCCACAGGTAATCTCATTCTATATAGCAGGTTCCTACGTGCCCATACACAGGAGGTTTTTAACCCAGAGAGAGGCTTCAGAATAGCGTTAGGTACCCAGTTGCGAGATATGTCGTGAAGGGGCAACTGGGCAGATATACAAATGGCCATTTCTTTACGCTAAATATCTCATTTTTCTTAGATTTTCCTTAGCAGTAATGCAGGTCCATGTTCACACATTCATGGTTTCCATACTTTAGCATTATCAGAGTGCAAACTGTATTTTTTTGTATGTTATGTCATGTTCAGTTATGCGACTGTTCACACGTCAGGTCGATGAGGCTGAGTGCAGGCAGTCTTTTTTGTCTATATCAAGAGGGTCATACCTTCTGACCGTGCACCCCTCCCCCAGTTGCCACAGGTAATCTCATTCTATATAGCAGGTTCCTACGTGCCCATACACAGGAGGTTTTTAACCCAGAGAGAGGCTTCAGAATAGCGTTAGGTACCCAGTTACGAGATATGCCGTGAAGGGGCAACTGGGCAGATATACAAATGGCCATTTCTATACACTAAATATCTCATTTTTCTTAGATTTTCCTTAGCAGTAATGCAGGTCCATGTTCACACATTCATGGTTTCCATACTTTAGCATTATCAGAGTGCAAACTGTATTTTTTTGTATGTTATGTCATGTTCAGTTATGCGACTGTTCACACGTCAGGTCGATGAGGCTGAGTGCAGGCAGTCTTTTTTGTCTATATCAAGAGGGTCATACCTTCTGACCGTGCACCCCTCCCCCAGTTGCCACAGGTAATCTCATTCTATATAGCAGGTTCCTACGTGCCCATACACAGGAGGTTTTTAACCCAGAGAGAGGCTTCAGAATAGCGTTAGGTACCCAGTTACGAGATATGCCGTGAAGGGGCAACTGGGCAGATATACAAATGGCCATTTCTATACGCTAAATATCTCATTTTTCTTAGATTTTCCTTAGCAGTAATGCAGGTCCATGTTCACACATTCATGGTTTCCATACTTTAGCATTATCAGAGTGCAAACTGTATTTTTTTGTATGTTATGTCATGTTCAGTTATGCGACTGTTCACACGTCAGGTCGATGAGGCTGAGTGCAGGCAGTCTTTTTTGTCTATATCAAGAGGGTCATACCTTCTGACCGTGCACCTCTCCCCCAGTTGCCACAGGTAATCTCATTCTATATAGCAGGTTCCTACGTGCCCATACACAGGAGGTTTTTAACCCAGAGAGAGGCTTCAGAATAGCGTTAGGTACCCAGTTACGAGATATGCCGTGAAGGGGCAACTGGGCAGATATACAAATGGCCATTTCTATACGCTAAATATCTCATTTTTCTTAGATTTTCCTTAGCAGTAATGCAGGTCCTTGTTCACATATTCATGGTTTCCATACTTTAGCATTATCAGAGTGCAAACTGTATTTTTTTGTACGTTATGTCATGTTCAGTTATGCGACTGTTCACACGTCAGGTCGATGAGGCTGAGTGCAGGCAGTCTTTTTTGTCTATATCATGAGGGTCATACCTTCTGACTGTGCACCCCTCCCCCAGTTGCCACAGGTAATCTCATTCTATATAGCAGGTTCCTACGTGCCCATACACAGGAGGTTTTTAACCCAGAGAGAGGCTTCAGAATAGCGTTAGGTACCCAGTTGCGAGATATGTCGTGAAGGGGCAACTGGGCAGATATACAAATGGCCATTTCTTTACGCTAAATATCTCATTTTTCTTAGATTTTCCTTAGCAGTAATGCAGGTCCATGTTCACACATTCATGGTTTCCATACTTTAGCATTATCAGAGTGCAAACTGTATTTTTTTGTATGTTATGTCATGTTCAGTTATGCGACTGTTCACACGTCAGGTCGATGAGGCTGAGTGCAGGCAGTCTTTTTTGTCTATATCAAGAGGGTCATACCTTCTGACCGTGCACCCCTCCCCCAGTTGCCACAGGTAATCTCATTCTATATAGCAGGTTCCTACGTGCCCATACACAGGAGGTTTTTAACCCAGAGAGAGGCTTCAGAATAGCGTTAGGTACCCAGTTACGAGATATGCCGTGAAGGGGCAACTGGGCAGATATACAAATGGCCATTTCTATACGCTAAATATCTCATTTTTCTTAGATTTTCCTTAGCAGTAATGCAGGTCCTTGTTCACATATTCATGGTTTCCATACTTTAGCATTATCAGAGTGCAAACTGTATTTTTTTGTACGTTATGTCATGTTCAGTTATGCGACTGTTCACACGTCAGGTCGATGAGGCTGAGTGCAGGCAGTCTTTTTTGTCTATATCAAGAGGGTCATACCTTCTGACTGTGCACCCCTCCCCCTGTTGCCACAGGTAATCTCATTCTATATAGCAGGTTCCTACGTGCCCATACACAGGAGGTTTTTAACCCAGAGAGAGGCTTCAGAATAGCGTTAGGTACCCAGTTGCGAGATATGTCGTGAAGGGGCAACTGGGCAGATATACAAATGGCCATTTCTATACACTAAATATCTCATTTTTCTTAGATTTTCCTTAGCAGTAATGCAGGTCCATGTTCACACATTCATGGTTTCCATACTTTAGCATTATCAGAGTGCAAACTGTATTTTTTTGTATGTTATGTCATGTTCAGTTATGCGACTGTTCACACGTCAGGTCGATGAGGCTGAGTGCAGGCAGTCTTTTTTGTCTATATCAAGAGGGTCATACCTTCTGACCGTGCACCCCTCCCCCAGTTGCCACAGGTAATCTCATTCTATATAGCAGGTTCCTACGTGCCCATACACAGGAGGTTTTTAACCCAGAGAGAGGCTTCAGAATAGCGTTAGGTACCCAGTTACGAGATATGCCGTGAAGGGGCAACTGGGCAGATATACAAATGGCCATTTCTATACGCTAAATATCTCATTTTTCTTAGATTTTCCTTAGCAGTAATGCAGGTCCATGTTCACACATTCATGGTTTCCATACTTTAGCATTATCAGAGTGCAAACTGTATTTTTTTGTATGTTATGTCATGTTCAGTTATGCGACTGTTCACACGTCAGGTCGATGAGGCTGAGTGCAGGCAGTCTTTTTTGTCTATATCAAGAGGGTCATACCTTCTGACCGTGCACCCCTCCCCCAGTTGCCACAGGTAATCTCATTCTATATAGCAGGTTCCTACGTGCCCATACACAGGAGGTTTTTAACCCAGAGAGAGGCTTCAGAATAGCGTTAGGTACCCAGTTACGAGATATGCCGTGAAGGGGCAACTGGGCAGATATACAAATGGCCATTTCTATACGCTAAATATCTCATTTTTCTTAGATTTTCCTTAGCAGTAATGCAGGTCCTTGTTCACATATTCATGGTTTCCATACTTTAGCATTATCAGAGTGCAAACTGTATTTTTTTGTACGTTATGTCATGTTCAGTTATGCGACTGTTCACACGTCAGGTCGATGAGGCTGAGTGCAGGCAGTCTTTTTTGTCTATATCAAGAGGGTCATACCTTCTGACTGTGCACCCCTCCCCCTGTTGCCACAGGTAATCTCACTCTATATAGCAGGTTCCTACGTGCCCATACACAGGAGGTTTTTAACCCAGAGAGAGGCTTCAGAATAGCGTTAGGTACCCAGTTGCGAGATATGTCGTGAAGGGGCAACTGGGCAGATATACAAATGGCCATTTCTTTACGCTAAATATCTCATTTTTCTTAGATTTTCCTTAGCAGTAATGCAGGTCCATGTTCACACATTCATGGTTTCCATACTTTAGCATTATCAGAGTGCAAACTGTATTTTTTTGTATGTTATGTCATGTTCAGTTATGCGACTGTTCACACGTCAGGTCGATGAGGCTGAGTGCAGGCAGTCTTTTTTGTCTATATCAAGAGGGTCATACCTTCTGACCGTGCACCCCTCCCCAGTTGCCACAGGTAATCTCATTCTATATAGCAGGTTCCTACGTGCCCATACACAGGAGGTTTTTAACCCAGAGAGAGGCTTCAGAATAGCGTTAGGTACCCAGTTACGAGATATGCCGTGAAGTGGCAACTGGGCAGATATACAAATGGCCATTTCTATACACTAAATATCTCATTTTTCTTAGATTTTCCTTAGCAGTAATGCAGGTCCATGTTCACACATTCATGGTTTCCATACTTTAGCATTATCAGAGTGCAAACTGTATTTTTTTGTATGTTATGTCATGTTCAGTTATGCGACTGTTCACACGTCAGGTCGATGAGGCTGAGTGCAGGCAGTCTTTTTTGTCTATATCAAGAGGGTCATACCTTCTGACCGTGCACCCCTCCCCCAGTTGCCACAGGTAATCTCATTCTATATAGCAGGTTCCTACGTGCCCATACACAGGAGGTTTTTAACCCAGAGAGAGGCTTCAGAATAGCGTTAGGTACCCAGTTACGAGATATGCCGTGAAGGGGCAACTGGGCAGATATACAAATGGCCATTTCTATACGCTAAATATCTCATTTTTCTTAGATTTTCCTTAGCAGTAATGCAGGTCCTTGTTCACATATTCATGGTTTCCATACTTTAGCATTATCAGAGTGCAAACTGTATTTTTTTGTACGTTATGTCATGTTCAGTTATGCGACTGTTCACACGTCAGGTCGATGAGGCTGAGTGCAGGCAGTCTTTTTTGTCTATATCAAGAGGGTCATACCTTCTGACTGTGCACCCCTCCCCCTGTTGCCACAGGTAATCTCATTCTATATAGCAGGTTCCTACGTGCCCATACACAGGAGGTTTTTAACCCAGAGAGAGGCTTCAGAATAGCGTTAGGTACCCAGTTGCGAGATATGTCGTGAAGGGGCAACTGGGCAGATATACAAATGGCCATTTCTTTACGCTAAATATCTCATTTTTCTTAGATTTTCCTTAGCAGTAATGCAGGTCCATGTTCACACATTCATGGTTTCCATACTTTAGCATTATCAGAGTGCAAACTGTATTTTTTTGTATGTTATGTCATGTTCAGTTATGCGACTGTTCACACGTCAGGTCGATGAGGCTGAGTGCAGGCAGTCTTTTTTGTCTATATCAAGAGGGTCATACCTTCTGACCTTGCACCCCTCCCCCAGTTGCCACAGGTAATCTCATTCTATATAGCAGGTTCCTACGTGCCCATACACAGGAGGTTTTTAACCCAGAGAGAGGCTTCAGAATAGCGTTAGGTACCCAGTTACGAGATATGCCGTGAAGTGGCAACTGGGCAGATATACAAATGGCCATTTCTATACACTAAATATCTCATTTTTCTTAGATTTTCCTTAGCAGTAATGCAGGTCCATGTTCACACATTCATGGTTTCCATACTTTAGCATTATCAGAGTGCAAACTGTATTTTTTTGTATGTTATGTCATGTTCAGTTATGCGACTGTTCACACGTCAGGTCGATGAGGCTGAGTGCAGGCAGTCTTTTTTGTCTATATCAAGAGGGTCATACCTTCTGACCGTGCACCCCTCCCCCAGTTGCCACAGGTAATCTCATTCTATATAGCAGGTTCCTACGTGCCCATACACAGGAGGTTTTTAACCCAGAGAGAGGCTTCAGAATAGCGTTAGGTACCCAGTTACGAGATATGCCGTGAAGGGGCAACTGGGCAGATATACAAATGGCCATTTCTATACGCTAAATATCTCATTTTTCTTAGATTTTCCTTAGCAGTAATGCAGGTCCATGTTCACACATTCATGGTTTCCATACTTTAGCATTATCAGAGTGCAAACTGTATTTTTTTGTATGTTATGTCATGTTCAGTTATGCGACTGTTCACACGTCAGGTCGATGAGGCTGAGTGCAGGCAGTCTTTTTTGTCTATATCAAGAGGGTCATACCTTCTGACCGTGCACCCCTCCCCCAGTTGCCACAGGTAATCTCATTCTATATAGCAGGTTCCTACGTGCCCATACACAGGAGGTTTTTAACCCAGAGAGAGGCTTCAGAATAGCGTTAGGTACCCAGTTACGAGATATGCCGTGAAGGGGCAACTGGGCAGATATACAAATGGCCATTTCTATACACTAAATATCTCATTTTTCTTAGATTTTCCTTAGCAGTAATGCAGGTCCATGTTCACACATTCATGGTTTCCATACTTTAGCATTATCAGAGTGCAAACTGTATTTTTTTGTATGTTATGTCATGTTCAGTTATGCGACTGTTCACACGTCAGGTCGATGAGGCTGAGTGCAGTCTTTTTTTGTCTATATCAAGAGGGTCATACCTTCTGACCGTGCACCCCTCCCCCAGTTGCCACAGGTAATCTCATTCTATATAGCAGGTTCCTACGTGCCCATACACAGGAGGTTTTTAACCCAGAGAGAGGCTTCAGAATAGCGTTAGGTACCCAGTTGCGAGATATGTCGTGAAGGGGCAACTGGGCAGATATACAAATGGCCATTTCTTTACGCTAAATATCTCATTTTTCTTAGATTTTCCTTAGCAGTAATGCAGGTCCATGTTCACACATTCATGGTTTCCATACTTTAGCATTATCAGAGTGCAAACTGTATTTTTTTGTATGTTATGTCATGTTCAGTTATGCGACTGTTCACACGTCAGGTCGATGAGGCTGAGTGCAGGCAGTCTTTTTTGTCTATATCAAGAGGGTCATACCTTCTGACCGTGCACCCCTCCCCCAGTTGCCACAGGTAATCTCATTCTATATAGCAGGTTCCTACGTGCCCATACACAGGAGGTTTTTAACCCAGAGAGAGGCTTCAGAATAGCGTTCGGTACCCAGTTACGAGATATGCCGTGAAGGGGCAACTGGGCAGATATACAAATGGCCATTTCTATACACTAAATATCTCATTTTTCTTAGATTTTCCTTAGCAGTAATGCAGGTCCATGTTCACACATTCATGGTTTCCATACTTTAGCATTATCAGAGTGCAAACTGTATTTTTTTGTATGTTATGTCATGTTCAGTTATGCGACTGTTCACACGTCAGGTCGATGAGGCTGAGTGCAGGCAGTCTTTTTTGTCTATATCAAGAGGGTCATACCTTCTGACCGTGCACCCCTCCCCCAGTTGCCACAGGTAATCTCATTCTATATAGCAGGTTCCTACGTGCCCATACACAGGAGGTTTTTAACCCAGAGAGAGGCTTCAGAATAGCGTTAGGTACCCAGTTACGAGATATGCCGTGAAGGGGCAACTGGGCAGATATACAAATGGCCATTTCTATACGCTAAATATCTCATTTTTCTTAGATTTTCCTTAGCAGTAATGCAGGTCCATGTTCACACATTCATGGTTTCCATACTTTAGCATTATCAGAGTGCAAACTGTATTTTTTTGTATGTTATGTCATGTTCAGTTATGCGACTGTTCACACGTCAGGTCGATGAGGCTGAGTGCAGGCAGTCTTTTTTGTCTATATCAAGAGGGTCATACCTTCTGACCGTGCACCCCTCCCCCAGTTGCCACAGGTAATCTCATTCTATATAGCAGGTTCCTACGTGCCCATACACAGGAGGTTTTTAACCCAGAGAGAGGCTTCAGAATAGCGTTAGGTACCCAGTTACGAGATATGCCGTGAAGGGGCAACTGGGCAGATATACAAATGGCCATTTCTATACGCTAAATATCTCATTTTTCTTAGATTTTCCTTAGCAGTAATGCAGGTCCATGTTCACACATTCATGGTTTCCATACTTTAGCATTATCAGAGTGCAAACTGTATTTTTTTGTATGTTATGTCATGTTCAGTTATGCGACTGTTCACACGTCAGGTCGATGAGGCTGAGTGCAGGCAGTCTTTTTTGTCTATATCAAGAGGGTCATACCTTCTGACCGTGCACCCCTCCCCCAGTTGCCACAGGTAATCTCATTCTATATAGCAGGTTCCTACGTGCCCATACACAGGAGGTTTTTAACCCAGAGAGAGGCTTCAGAATAGCGTTAGGTACCCAGTTACGAGATATGCCGTGAAGGGGCAACTGGGCAGATATACAAATGGCCATTTCTATACGCTAAATATCTCATTTTTCTTAGATTTTCCTTAGCAGTAATGCAGGTCCATGTTCACACATTCATGGTTTCCATACTTTAGCATTATCAGAGTGCAAACTGTATTTTTTTGTACGTTATGTCATGTTCAGTTATGCGACTGTTCACACGTCAGGTCGATGAGGCTGAGTGCAGGCAGTCTTTTTTGTCTATATCAAGAGGGTCATACCTTCTGACCGTGCACCCCTCCCCCAGTTGCCACAGGTAATCTCATTCTATATAGCAGGTTCCTACGTGCCCATACACAGGAGGTTTTTAACCCAGAGAGAGGCTTCAGAATAGCGTTAGGTACCCAGTTACGAGATATGCCGTGAAGGGGCAACTGGGCAGATATACAAATGGCCATTTCTATACGCTAAATATCTCATTTTTCTTAGATTTTCCTTAGCAGTAATGCAGGTCCATGTTCACATATTCATGGTTTCCATACTTTAGCATTATCAGAGTGCAAACTGTATTTTTTTGTACGTTATGTCATGTTCAGTTATGCGACTGTTCACACGTCAGGTCGATGAGGCTGAGTGCAGGCAGTCTTTTTTGTCTATATCAAGAGGGTCATACCTTCTGACTGTGCACCCCTCCCCCAGTTGCCACAGGTAATCTCATTCTATATAGCAGGTTCCTACGTGCCCATACACAGGAGGTTTTTAATCCAGAGAGAGGCTTCAGAATAGCGTTAGGTACCCAGTTACGAGATATGCCGTGAAGGGGCAACTGGGCAGATATACAAATGGCCATTTCTATACGCTAAATATCTCATTTTTCTTAGATTTTCCTTAGCAGTAATGCAGGTCCATGTTCACACATTCATGGTTTCCATACTTTAGCATTATCAGAGTGCAAACTGTATTTTTTTGTACGTTATGTCATGTTCAGTTATGCGACTGTTCACACGTCAGGTCGATGAGGCTGAGTGCAGGCAGTCTTTTTTGTCTATATCAAGAGGGTCATACCTTCTGACCGTGCACCCCTCCCCCAGTTGCCACAGGTAATCTCATTCTATATAGCAGGTTCCTACGTGCCCATACACAGGAGGTTTTTAACCCAGAGAGAGGCTTCAGAATAGCGTTAGGTACCCAGTTACGAGATATGCCGTGAAGGGGCAACTGGGCAGATATACAAATGGCCATTTCTATACGCTAAATATCTCATTTTTCTTAGATTTTCTCTAGCAGTAATGCAGGTCCATGTTCACATATTCATGGTTTCCATACTTTAGCATTATCAGAGTGCAAACTGTATTTTTTTGTACGTTATGTCATGTTCAGTTATGCGACTGTTCACACGTCAGGTCGATGAGGCTGAGTGCAGGCAGTCTTTTTTGTCTATATCAAGAGGGTCATACCTTCTGACTGTGCACCCCTCCCCCAGTTGCCACAGGTAATCTCATTCTATATAGCAGGTTCCTACGTGCCCATACACAGGAGGTTTTTAACCCAGAGAGAGGCTTCAGAATAGCGTTAGGTACCCAGTTACGAGATATGCCGTGAAGGGGCAACTGGGCAGATATACAAATGTCCATTTCTATACGCTAAATATCTCATTTTTCTTAGATTTTCCTTAGCAGTAATGCAGGTCCATGTTCACACATTCATGGTTTCCATACTTTAGCATTATCAGAGTGCAAACTGTATTTTTTTGTATGTTATGTCATGTTCAGTTATGCGACTGTTCACACGTCAGGTCGATGAGGCTGAGTGCAGGCAGTCTTTCTTGTCTATATCAAGAGGGTCATACCTTCTGACCGTGCACCCCTCCCCCAGTTGCCACAGGTAATCTCATTCTATATAGCAGGTTCCTACGTGCCCATACACAGGAGGTTTTTAACCCAGAGAGAGGCTTCAGAATAGCGTTAGGTACCCAGTTACGAGATATGCCGTGAAGGGGCAACTGGGCAGATATACAAATGGCCATTTCTATACGCTAAATATCTCATTTTTCTTAGATTTTCCTTAGCAGTAATGCAGGTCCATGTTCACACATTCATGGTTTCCATACTTTAGCATTATCAGAGTGCAAACTGTATTTTTTTGTATGTTATGTCATGTTCAGTTATGCGACTGTTCACACGTCAGGTCGATGAGGCTGAGTGCAGGCAGTCTTTTTTGTCTATATCAAGAGGGTCATACCTTCTGACCGTGCACCCCTCCCCCAGTTGCCACAGGTAATCTCATTCTATATAGCAGGTTCCTACGTGCCCATACACAGGAGGTTTTTAACCCAGAGAGAGGCTTCAGAATAGCGTTAGGTACCCAGTTACGAGATATGCCGTGAAGGGGCAACTGGGCAGATATACAAATGGCCATTTCTATACGCTAAATATCTCATTTTTCTTAGATTTTCCTTAGCAGTAATGCAGGTCCATGTTCACATATTCATGGTTTCCATACTTTAGCATTATCAGAGTGCAAACTGTATTTTTTTGTACGTTATGTCATGTTCAGTTATGCGACTGTTCACACGTCAGGTCGATGAGGCTGAGTGCAGGCAGTCTTTTTTGTCTATATCAAGAGGGTCATACCTTCTGACTGTGCACCCCTCCCCCAGTTGCCACAGGTAATCTCATTCTATATAGCAGGTTCCTACGTGCCCATACACAGGAGGTTTTTAACCCAGAGAGAGGCTTCAGAATAGCGTTAGGTACCCAGTTACGAGATATGCCGTGAAGGGGCAACTGGGCAGATATACAAATGTCCATTTCTATACGCTAAATATCTCATTTTTCTTAGATTTTCCTTAGCAGTAATGCAGGTCCATGTTCACACATTCATGGTTTCCATACTTTAGCATTATCAGAGTGCAAACTGTATTTTTTTGTATGTTATGTCATGTTCAGTTATGCGACTGTTCACACGTCAGGTCGATGAGGCTGAGTGCAGGCAGTCTTTTTTGTCTATATCAAGAGGGTCATACCTTCTGACCGTGCACCCCTCCCCCAGTTGCCACAGGTAATCTCATTCTATATAGCAGGTTCCTACGTGCCCATACACAGGAGGTTTTTAACCCAGAGAGAGGCTTCAGAATAGCGTTAGGTACCCAGTTACGAGATATGCCGTGAAGGGGCAACTGGGCAGATATACAAATGGCCATTTCTATACGCTAAATATCTCATTTTTCTTAGATTTTCCTTAGCAGTAATGCAGGTCCATGTTCACACATTCATGGTTTCCATCCTTTAGCATTATCAGAGTGCAAACTGTATTTTTTTGTATGTTATGTCATGTTCAGTTATGCGACTGTTCACACGTCAGGTCGATGAGGCTGAGTGCAGGCAGTCTTTTTTGTCTATATCAAGAGGGTCATACCTTCTGACCGTGCACCCCTCCCCCAGTTGCCACAGGTAATCTCATTCTATATAGCAGGTTCCTACGTGCCCATACACAGGAGGTTTTTAACCCATAGAGAGGCTTCAGAATAGCGTTAGGTACCCAGTTACGAGATATGCCGTGAAGGGGCAACTGGGCAGATATACAAATGGCCATTTCTATACGCTAAATATCTCAATTTTCTTAGATTTTCCTTAGCAGTAATGCAGGTCCATGTTCACACATTCATGGTTTCCATCCTTTAGCATTATCAGAGTGCAAACTGTATTTTTTTGTATGTTATGTCATGTTCAGTTATGCGACTGTTCACACGTCAGGTCGATGAGGCTGAGTGCAGGCAGTCTTTTTTGTCTATATCAAGAGGGTCATACCTTCTGACCGTGCACCCCTCCCCCAGTTGCCACAGGTAATCTGATTCTATATAGCAGGTTCCTACGTGCCCATACACAGGAGGTTTTTAACCCTGAGAGAGGCTTCAGAATAGCGTTAGGTACCCAGTTACGAGATATGCCGTGAAGGGGCAACTGGGCAGATATACAAATGGCCATTTCTATACGCTAAATATCTCATTTTTCTTAGATTTTCCTTAGCAGTAATGCAGGTCCATGTTCACACATTCATGGTTTCCATCCTTTAGCATCATCAGAGTGCAAACTGTATTTTTTTGTATGTTATGTCATTTTCAGTTATGCGACTGTTCACACGTCAGGTCGATGAGGCTGAGTGCAGGCAGTCTTTTTTGTCTATATCAAGAGGGTCATACCTTCTGACTGTGCACCCCTCCCCCAGTTGCCACAGGTAATCTCATTCTATATAGCAGGTTCCTACGTGCCCATACACAGGAGGTTTTTAACCCAGAGAGAGGCTTCAGAATAGCGTTAGGTACCCAGTTACGAGATATGCCGTGAAGGGGCAACTGGGCAGATATACAAATGGCCATTTCTATACGCTAAATATCTCATTTTTCTTAGATTTTCCTTAGCAGTAATGCAGGTCCATGTTCACACATTCATGGTTTCCATACTTTAGCATTATCAGAGTGCAAACTGTATTTTTTTGTACGTTATGTCATGTTCAGTTATGCGACTGTTCACACGTCAGGTCGATGAGGCTGAGTGCAGGCAGTCTTTTTTGTCTATATCAAGAGGGTCATACCTTCTGACTGTGCACCCCTCCCCCAGTTGCCACAGGTAATCTCATTCTATATAGCAGGTTCCTACGTGCCCATACACAGGAGGTTTTTAACCCAGAGAGAGGCTTCAGAATAGCGTTAGGTACCCAGTTACGAGATATGCCGTGAAGGGGCAACTGGGCAGATATACAAATGTCCATTTCTATACGCTAAATATCTCATTTTTCTTAGATTTTCCTTAGCAGTAATGCAGGTCCATGTTCACACATTCATGGTTTCCATACTTTAGCATTATCAGAGTGCAAACTGTATTTTTTTGTATGTTATGTCATGTTCAGTTATGCGACTGTTCACACGTCAGGTCGATGAGGCTGAGTGCAGGCAGTCTTTTTTGTCTATATCAAGAGGGTCATACCTTCTGACCGTGCACCCCTCCCCCAGTTGCCACAGGTAATCTCATTCTATATAGCAGGTTCCTACGTGCCCATACACAGGAGGTTTTTAACCCTGAGAGAGGCTTCAGAATAGCGTTAGGTACCCAGTTACGAGATATGCCGTGAAGGGGCAACTGGGCAGATATACAAATGGCCATTTCTATACGCTAAATATCTCATTTTTCTTAGATTTTCCTTAGCAGTAATGCAGGTCCATGTTCACACATTCATGGTTTCCATCCTTTAGCATTATCAGAGTGCAAACTGTATTTTTTTGTATGTTATGTCATTTTCAGTTATGCGACTGTTCACACGTCAGGTCGATGAGGCTGAGTGCAGGCAGTCTTTTTTGTCTATATCAAGAGGGTCATACCTTCTGACTGTGCACCCCTCCCCCAGTTGCCACAGGTAATCTCATTCTATATAGCAGGTTCCTACGTGCCCATACACAGGAGGTTTTTAACCCAGAGAGAGGCTTCAGAATAGCGTTAGGTACCCAGTTACGAGATATGCCGTGAAGGGGCAACTGGGCAGATATACAAATGTCCATTTCTATACGCTAAATATCTCATTTTTCTTAGATTTTCCTTAGCAGTAATGCAGGTCCATGTTCACACATTCATGGTTTCCATACTTTAGCATTATCAGAGTGCAAACTGTATTTTTTTGTATGTTATGTCATGTTCAGTTATGCGACTGTTCACACGTCAGGTCGATGAGGCTGAGTGCAGGCAGTCTTTTTTGTCTATATCAAGAGGGTCATACCTTCTGACCGTGCACCCCTCCCCCAGTTGCCACAGGTAATCTCATTCTATATAGCAGGTTCCTACGTGCCCATACACAGGAGGTTTTTAACCCTGAGAGAGGCTTCAGAATAGCGTTAGGTACCCAGTTACGAGATATGCCGTGAAGGGGCAACTGGGCAGATATACAAATGGCCATTTCTATACGCTAAATATCTCATTTTTCTTAGATTTTCCTTAGCAGTAATGCAGGTCCATGTTCACACATTCATGGTTTCCATCCTTTAGCATTATCAGAGTGCAAACTGTATTTTTTTGTATGTTATGTCATTTTCAGTTATGCGACTGTTCACACGTCAGGTCGATGAGGCTGAGTGCAGGCAGTCTTTTTTGTCTATATCAAGAGGGTCATACCTTCTGACTGTGCACCCCTCCCCCAGTTGCCACAGGTAATCTCATTCTATATAGCAGGTTCCTACGTGCCCATACACAGGAGGTTTTTAACCCAGAGAGAGGCTTCAGAATAGCGTTAGGTACCCAGTTACGAGATATGCCGTGAAGGGGCAACTGGGCAGATATACAAATGGCCATTTCTATACGCTAAATATCTCATTTTTCTTAGATTTTCCTTAGCAGTAATGCAGGTCCATGTTCACACATTCATGGTTTCCATACTTTAGCATTATCAGAGTGCAAACTGTATTTTTTTGTACGTTATGTCATGTTCAGTTATGCGACTGTTCACACGTCAGGTCGATGAGGCTGAGTGCAGGCAGTCTTTTTTGTCTATATCAAGAGGGTCATACCTTCTGACTGTGCACCCCTCCCCCAGTTGCCACAGGTAATCTCATTCTATATAGCAGGTTCCTACGTGCCCATACACAGGAGGTTTTTAACCCAGAGAGAGGCTTCAGAATAGCGTTAGGTACCCAGTTACGAGATATGCCGTGAAGGGGCAACTGGGCAGATATACAAATGTCCATTTCTATACGCTAAATATCTCATTTTTCTTAGATTTTCCTTAGCAGTAATGCAGGTCCATGTTCACACATTCATGGTTTCCATACTTTAGCATTATCAGAGTGCAAACTGTATTTTTTTGTATGTTATGTCATGTTCAGTTATGCGACTGTTCACACGTCAGGTCGATGAGGCTGAGTGCAGGCAGTCTTTTTTGTCTATATCAAGAGGGTCATACCTTCTGACCGTGCACCCCTCCCCCAGTTGCCACAGGTAATCTCATTCTATATAGCAGGTTCCTACGTGCCCATACACAGGAGGTTTTTAACCCTGAGAGAGGCTTCAGAATAGCGTTAGGTACCCAGTTACGAGATATGCCGTGAAGGGGCAACTGGGCAGATATACAAATGGCCATTTCTATACGCTAAATATCTCATTTTTCTTAGATTTTCCTTAGCAGTAATGCAGGTCCATGTTCACACATTCATGGTTTCCATCCTTTAGCATTATCAGAGTGCAAACTGTATTTTTTTGTATGTTATGTCATTTTCAGTTATGCGACTGTTCACACGTCAGGTCGATGAGGCTGAGTGCAGGCAGTCTTTTTTGTCTATATCAAGAGGGTCATACCTTCTGACTGTGCACCCCTCCCCCAGTTGCCACAGGTAATCTCATTCTATATAGCAGGTTCCTACGTGCCCATACACAGGAGGTTTTTAACCCAGAGAGAGGCTTCAGAATAGCGTTAGGTACCCAGTTACGAGATATGCCGTGAAGGGGCAACTGGGCAGATATACAAATGTCCATTTCTATACGCTAAATATCTCATTTTTCTTAGATTTTCCTTAGCAGTAATGCAGGTCCATGTTCACACATTCATGGTTTCCATACTTTAGCATTATCAGAGTGCAAACTGTATTTTTTTGTATGTTATGTCATGTTCAGTTATGCGACTGTTCACACGTCAGGTCGATGAGGCTGAGTGCAGGCAGTCTTTTTTGTCTATATCAAGAGGGTCATACCTTCTGACCGTGCACCCCTCCCCCAGTTGCCACAGGTAATCTCATTCTATATAGCAGGTTCCTACGTGCCCATACACAGGAGGTTTTTAACCCTGAGAGAGGCTTCAGAATAGCGTTAGGTACCCAGTTACGAGATATGCCGTGAAGGGGCAACTGGGCAGATATACAAATGGCCATTTCTATACGCTAAATATCTCATTTTTCTTAGATTTTCCTTAGCAGTAATGCAGGTCCATGTTCACACATTCATGGTTTCCATCCTTTAGCATTATCAGAGTGCAAACTGTATTTTTTTGTATGTTATGTCATTTTCAGTTATGCGACTGTTCACACGTCAGGTCGATGAGGCTGAGTGCAGGCAGTCTTTTTTGTCTATATCAAGAGGGTCATACCTTCTGACTGTGCACCCCTCCCCCAGTTGCCACAGGTAATCTCATTCTATATAGCAGGTTCCTACGTGCCCATACACAGGAGGTTTTTAACCCAGAGAGAGGCTTCAGAATAGCGTTAGGTACCCAGTTACGAGATATGCCGTGAAGGGGCAACTGGGCAGATATACAAATGGCCATTTCTATACGCTAAATATCTCATTTTTCTTAGATTTTCCTTAGCAGTAATGCAGGTCCATGTTCACACATTCATGGTTTCCATACTTTAGCATTATCAGAGTGCAAACTGTATTTTTTTGTATGTTATGTCATGTTCAGTTATGCGACTGTTCACACGTCAGGTCGATGAGGCTGAGTGCAGGCAGTCTTTTTTGTCTATATCAAGAGGGTCATACCTTCTGACCGTGCACCCCTCCCCCAGTTGCCACAGGTAATCTCATTCTATATAGCAGGTTCCTACGTGCCCATACACAGGAGGTTTTTAACCCTGAGAGAGGCTTCAGAATAGCGTTAGGTACCCAGTTACGAGATATGCCGTGAAGGGGCAACTGGGCAGATATACAAATGGCCATTTCTATACACTAAATATCTCATTTTTCTTAGATTTTCCTTAGCAGTAATGCAGGTCCATGTTCACACATTCATGGTTTCCATCCTTTAGCATTATCAGAGTGCAAACTGTATTTTTTTGTATGTTATGTCATTTTCAGTTATGCGACTGTTCACACGTCAGGTCGATGAGGCTGAGTGCAGGCAGTCTTTTTTGTCTATATCAAGAGGGTCATACCTTCTGACTGTGCACCCCTCCCCCAGTTGCCACAGGTAATCTCATTCTATATAGCAGGTTCCTACGTGCCCATACACAGGAGGTTTTTAACCCAGAGAGAGGCTTCAGAATAGCGTTAGGTACCCAGTTACGAGATATGCCGTGAAGGGGCAACTGGGCAGATATACAAATGGCCATTTCTATACGCTAAATATCTCATTTTTCTTAGATTTTCCTTAGCAGTAATGCAGGTCCATGTTCACACATTCATGGTTTCCATACTTTAGCATTATCAGAGTGCAAACTGTATTTTTTGTACGTTATGTCATGTTCAGTTATGCGACTGTTCACACGTCAGGTCGATGAGGCTGAGTGCAGGCAGTCTTTTTTGTCTATATCAAGAGGGTCATACCTTCTGACTGTGCACCCCTCCCCCAGTTGCCACAGGTAATCTCATTCTATATAGCAGGTTCCTACGTGCCCATACACAGGAGGTTTTTAACCCAGAGAGAGGCTTCAGAATAGCGTTAGGTACCCAGTTACGAGATATGCCGTGAAGGGGCAACTGGGCAGATATACAAATGTCCATTTCTATACGCTAAATATCTCATTTTTCTTAGATTTTCCTTAGCAGTAATGCAGGTCCATGTTCACACATTCATGGTTTCCATACTTTAGCATTATCAGAGTGCAAACTGTATTTTTTTGTATGTTATGTCATGTTCAGTTATGCGACTGTTCACACGTCAGGTCGATGAGGCTGAGTGCAGGCAGTCTTTTTTGTCTATATCAAGAGGGTCATACCTTCTGACCGTGCACCCCTCCCCCAGTTGCCACAGGTAATCTGATTCTATATAGCAGGTTCCTACGTGCCCATACACAGGAGATTTTTAACCCAGAGAGAGGCTTCAGAATAGCGTTAGGTACCCAGTTACGAGATATGCCGTGAAGGGGCAACTGGGCAGATATACAAATGGCCTTTTCTATACGCTAAATATCTCATTTTTCTTAGATTTTCCTTAGCAGTAATGCAGGTCCATTTTCACACATTCATGGTTTCCATCCTTTAGCATTATCAGAGTGCAAACTGTATTTTTTTGTATGTTATGTCATGTTCAGTTATGCGACTGTTCACACGTCAGGTCGATGAGGCTGAGTGCAGGCAGTCTTTTTTGTCTATATCAAGAAGGTCATACCTTCTGACCGTGCACCCCTCCCCCAGTTGCCACAGGTAATCTCATTCTATATAGCAGGTTCCTACGTGCCCATACACAGGAGGTTTTTAACCCTGAGAGAGGCTTCAGAATAGCGTTAGGTACCCAGTTACGAGATATGCCGTGAAGGGGCAACTGGACAGATATACAAATGGCCATTTCTATACGCTAAATATCTCATTTTTCTTAGATTTTCCTTAGCAGTAATGCAGGTCCATGTTCACACATTCATGGTTTCCATCCTTTAGCATTATCAGAGTGCAAACTGTATTTTTTTGTATGTTATGTCATTTTCAGTTATGCGACTGTTCACACGTCAGGTCGATGAGGCTGAGTGCAGGCAGTCTTTTTTGTCTATATCAAGAGGGTCATACCTTCTGACCGTGCACCCCTCCCCCAGTTGCCACAGGTAATCTCATTCTATATAGCAGGTTCCTACATGCCCATACACAGGAGGTTTTTAACCCAGAGAGAGGCTTCAGAATTGCGTTAGGTACCCAGTTACGAGATATGTCGTGAAGGGGCAACTGGGCAGATATACAAATGGCCATTTCTATACGCTAAATATCTCAATTTTCTTAGATTTTCCTTAGCAGTAATGCAGGTCCATGTTCACACATTCATGGTTTCCATCCTTTAGCATTATCAGAGTGCAAACTGTATTTTTTTGTATGTTATGTCATGTTCAGTTATGCGACTGTTCACACGTCAGGTCGATGAGGCTGAGTGCAGGCAGTCTTTTTTGTCTATATCAAGAGGGTCATACCTTCTGACCGTGCACCCCTCCCCCAGTTGCCACAGGTAATCTCATTCTATATAGCAGGTTCCTACGTGCCCATACACAGGAGGTTTTTAACCCATAGAGAGGCTTCAGAATAGCGTTAGGTACCCAGTTACGAGATATGCCGTGAAGGGGCAACTGGGCAGATATACAAATGGCCATTTCTATACGCTAAATATCTCATTTTTCTTAGATTTTCCTTAGCAGTAATGCAGGTCCATGTTCACACATTCATGGTTTCCATCCTTTAGCATTATCAGAGTGCAAACTGTATTTTTTTGTGTTATGTCATGTTCAGTTATGCGACTGTTCACACGTTAGGTCGATGAGGCTGAGTGCAGGCAGTCTTTTTTGTCTATATCAAGAGGGTCATACCTTCTGACCGTGCACCCCTCCCCCAGTTGCCACAGGTAATCTGATTCTATATAGCAGGTTCCTACGTGCCCATACACAGGAGGTTTTTAACCCAGAGAGAGGCTTCAGAATAGCGTTAGGTACCCAGTTACGAGATATGCCGTGAAGGGGCAACTGGGCAGATATACAAATGGCCTTTTCTATACGCTAAATATCTCATTTTTCTTAGATTTTCCTTAGCAGTAATGCAGGTCCATTTTCACACATTCATGGTTTCCATCCTTTAGCATTATCAGAGTGCAAACTGTATTTTTTTGTATGTTATGTCATGTTCAGTTATGCGACTGTTCACACGTCAGGTCAATGAGGCTGAGTGCAGGCAGTCTTTTTTGTCTATATCAAGAGGGTCATACCTTCTGACCGTGCACCCCTCCCCCAGTTGCCACAGGTAATCTTATTCTATATAGCAGGTTCCTACATGCCCATACACAAGAGGTTTTTAACCCAGAGAGAGGCTTCAGAATTGCGTTAGGTACCCAGTTACGAGATATGTCGTGAAGGGGCAACTGGGCAGATATACAAATGGCCATTTCTATACGCTAAATATCTCAATTTTCTTAGATTTTCCTTAGCAGTAATGCAGGTCCATGTTCACACATTCATGGTTTCCATCCTTTAGCATTATCAGAGTGCAAACTGTATTTTTTTGTATGTTATGTTATGTCATGTTCAGTTATGCGACTGTTCACACGTCAGGTCGATGAGGCTGAGTGCAGGCAGTCTTTTTTGTCTATATCAAGAAGGTCATACCTTCTGACCGTGCACCCCTCCCCCAGTTGCCACAGGTAATCTCATTCTATATAGCAGGTTCCTACGTGCCCATACACAGGAGGTTTTAACCCTGAGAGAGGCTTCAGAATAGCGTTAGGTACCCAGTTACGAGATATGCCGTGAAGGGGCAACTGGACAGATATACAAATGGCCATTTCTATACGCTAAATATCTCATTTTTCTTAGATTTTCCTTAGCAGTAATGCAGGTCCATGTTCACACATTCATGGTTTCCATCCTTTAGCATTATCAGAGTGCAAACTGTATTTTTTTGTATGTTATGTCATTTTCAGTTATGCGACTGTTCACACGTCAGGTCGATGAGGCTGAGTGCAGGCAGTCTTTTTTGTCTATATCAAGAGGGTCATACCTTCTGACCGTGCACCCCTCCCCCAGTTGCCACAGGTAATCTCATTCTATATAGCAGGTTCCTACATGCCCATACACAGGAGGTTTTTAACCCAGAGAGAGGCTTCAGAATTGCGTTAGGTACCCAGTTACGAGATATGTCGTGAAGGGGCAACTGGGCAGATATACAAATAGCCATTTCTATACGCTAAATATCTCAATTTTCTTAGATTTTCCTTAGCAGTAATGCAGGTCCATGTTCACACATTCATGGTTTCCATCCTTTAGCATTATCAGAGTGCAAACTGTATTTTTTTGTATGTTATGTCATTTTCAGTTATGCGACTGTTCACACGTCAGGTCGATGAGGCTGAGTGCAGGCAGTCTTTTTTGTCTATATCAAGAGGGTCATACCTTCTGACCGTGCACCCCTCCCCCAGTTGCCAAAGGTAATCTCATTCTATATAGCAGGTTCCTACATGCCCATACACAGGAGGTTTTTAACCCAGAGAGAGGCTTCAGAAGTGCGTTAGGTACCCAGTTACGAGATATGTCGTGAAGGGGCAACTGGGCAGATATACAAATGGCCATTTCTATACGCTAAATATCTCATTTTTCTTAGATTTTCCTTAGCAGTAATGCAGGTCCATGTTCACACATTTATGGTTTCCATACTTTAGCATTATCAGAGTGCAAACTGTATTTTTTTGTATGTTATGTCATGTTCAGTTATGCGACTGTTCACACGTCAGGTCAATGAGGCTGAGTGCAGGCAGTCTTTTTTGTCTATATCAAGAGGGTCATACCTTCTGACCGTGCACCCCTCCCCCAGTTGCCACAGGTAATCTCATTCTATATAGCAGGTTCCTACGTGCCCATACACAGGAGGTTTTTAACCCAGAGAGAGGCTTCAGAATAGCGTTAGGTACCCAGTTCCGAGATATGTCGTGAAGGGGCAACTTGTCAGATATACAAATGGCCATTTCTATACGCTAAACATCTCAATTTTCTTAGATTTTCCTTAGCAGTAATGCAGGTCCATGTTCACACATTCATGGTTTCCATCCTTTAGCATTATCAGAGTGCAAACTGTATTTTTTTGTATGTTATGTTATGTCATGTTCAGTTATGCGACTGTTCACACGTCAGGTCGATGAGGCTGAGTGCAGGCAGTCTTTTTTGTCTATATCAAGAGGGTCATACCTTCTGACCGTGCACCCCTCCCCCAGTTGCCACAGGTAATCTCATTCTATATAGCAGGTTCCTACATGCCCATACACAGGAGGTTTTTAACCCAGAGAGAGGCTTCAGAAGTGCGTTAGGTACCCAGTTACGAGATATGCCGTGAAGGGGCAACTGGGCAGCTATACAAATGGCCATTTCTATACGCTAAATATCTCATTTTTCTTAGATTTTCCTTAGCAGTAATGCAGGTCCATGTTCACACATTCATGGTTTCCATCCTTTAGCATTATCAGAGTGCAAACTGTATTTTTTTGTATGTTATGTCATGTTCAGTTATGCGACTGTTCACACGTCAGGTCGATGAGGCTGAGTGCAGGCAGTCTTTTTTGTCTATATCAAGAGGGTCATACCTTCTGACCGTGCACCCCTCCCCCAGTTGCCAAAGGTAATCTCATTCTATATATCAGGTTCCTACGTGCCCATACACAGGAGGTTTTTAACCCAGAGAGAGGCTTCAGAATAGCGTTAGGTACCCAGTTACGAGATATGTCGTGAAGGGGCAACTGGGCAGATATACAAATGGCCATTTCTTTACGCTAAATATCTCATTTTTCTTAGATTTTCCTTAGCAGTAATGCAGGTCCATGTTCACACATTCATGGTTTCCATACTTTAGCATTATCAGAGTGCAAACTGTATTTTTTTGTATGTTGTGTCATGTTCAGTTATGCGACTGTTCACACGTCAGGTCGATGAGGCTGAGTGCAGGCAGTCTTTTTTGTCTATATCAAGAGGGTCATACCTTCTGACCGTGCACCCCTCCCCCAGTTGCCACAGGTAATCTCATTCTATATAGTAGGTTCCTACGTGCCCATACACAGGAGGTTTTTAACCCAGAGAGAGGCTTCAGAATAGCGTTAGGTACCCAGTTACGAGAGATGTCGTGAAGGGGCAACTGGGCAGATATACAAATGGCCATTTCTTTACGCTAAATATCTCATTTTTCTTAGATTTTCCTTAGCAGTAATGCAGGTCCATGTTCACACATTCATGGTTTCCATACTTTAGCATTATCAGAGTGCAAACTGTATTTTTTTGTATGTTATGTCATGTTCAGTTATGCGACTGTTCACACGTCAGGTCGATGAGGCTGAGTGCAGGCAGTCTTTTTTGTCTATATCAAGAGGGTCATACCTTCTGACCGTGCACCCCTCCCCCAGTTGCCACAGGTAATCTCATTCTATATAGCAGGTTCCTACGTGCCCATACACAGGAGGTTTTTAACCCAGAGAGAGGCTTCAGAATAGCGTTAGGTACCCAGTTACGAGATATGCCGTGAAGGGGCAACTGGGCAGATATACAAATGGCCATTTCTATACGCTAAATATCTCATTTTTCTTAGATTTTCCTTAGCAGTAATGCAGGTCCATGTTCACACATTCATGGTTTCCATACTTTAGCATTATCAGAGTGCAAACTGTATTTTTTTGTATGTTATGTCATGTTCAGTTATGCGACTGTTCACACGTCAGGTCGATGAGGCTGAGTGCAGGCAGTCTTTTTTGTCTATATCAAGAGGGTCATACCTTCTGACCGTGCACCTCTCCCCCAGTTGCCACAGGTAATCTCATTCTATATAGCAGGTTCCTACGTGCCCATACACAGGAGGTTTTTAACCCAGAGAGAGGCTTCAGAATAGCGTTAGGTACCCAGTTACGAGATATGCCGTGAAGGGGCAACTGGGCAGATATACAAATGGCCATTTCTATACGCTAAATATCTCATTTTTCTTAGATTTTCCTTAGCAGTAATGCAGGTCCATGTTCACACATTCATGGTTTCCATCCTTTAGCATTATCAGAGTGCAAACTGTATTTTTTTGTGTTATGTCATGTTCAGTTATGCGACTGTTCACACGTTAGGTCGATGAGGCTGAGTGCAGGCAGTCTTTTTTGTCTATATCAAGAGGGTCATACCTTCTGACCGTGCACCCCTCCCCCAGTTGCCACAGGTAATCTGATTCTATATAGCAGGTTCCTACGTGCCCATACACAGGAGGTTTTTAACCCAGAGAGAGGCTTCAGAATAGCGTTAGGTACCCAGTTACGAGATATGCCGTGAAGGGGCAACTGGGCAGATATACAAATGGCCTTTTCTATACGCTAAATATCTCATTTTTCTTAGATTTTCCTTAGCAGTAATGCAGGTCCATTTTCACACATTCATGGTTTCCATCCTTTAGCATTATCAGAGTGCAAACTGTATTTTTTTGTATGTTATGTCATGTTCAGTTATGCGACTGTTCACACGTCAGGTCAATGAGGCTGAGTGCAGGCAGTCTTTTTTGTCTATATCAAGAGGGTCATACCTTCTGACCGTGCACCCCTCCCCCAGTTGCCACAGGTAATCTTATTCTATATAGCAGGTTCCTACATGCCCATACACAAGAGGTTTTTAACCCAGAGAGAGGCTTCAGAATTGCGTTAGGTACCCAGTTACGAGATATGTCGTGAAGGGGCAACTGGGCAGATATACAAATGGCCATTTCTATACGCTAAATATCTCAATTTTCTTAGATTTTCCTTAGCAGTAATGCAGGTCCATGTTCACACATTCATGGTTTCCATCCTTTAGCATTATCAGAGTGCAAACTGTATTTTTTTGTATGTTATGTTATGTCATGTTCAGTTATGCGACTGTTCACACGTCAGGTCGATGAGGCTGAGTGCAGGCAGTCTTTTTTGTCTATATCAAGAAGGTCATACCTTCTGACCGTGCACCCCTCCCCCAGTTGCCACAGGTAATCTCATTCTATATAGCAGGTTCCTACGTGCCCATACACAGGAGGTTTTTAACCCTGAGAGAGGCTTCAGAATAGCGTTAGGTACCCAGTTACGAGATATGCCGTGAAGGGGCAACTGGACAGATATACAAATGGCCATTTCTATACGCTAAATATCTCATTTTTCTTAGATTTTCCTTAGCAGTAATGCAGGTCCATGTTCACACATTCATGGTTTCCATCCTTTAGCATTATCAGAGTGCAAACTGTATTTTTTTGTATGTTATGTCATTTTCAGTTATGCGACTGTTCACACGTCAGGTCGATGAGGCTGAGTGCAGGCAGTCTTTTTTGTCTATATCAAGAGGGTCATACCTTCTGACCGTGCACCCCTCCCCCAGTTGCCACAGGTAATCTCATTCTATATAGCAGGTTCCTACATGCCCATACACAGGAGGTTTTTAACCCAGAGAGAGGCTTCAGAATTGCGTTAGGTACCCAGTTACGAGATATGTCGTGAAGGGGCAACTGGGCAGATATACAAATAGCCATTTCTATACGCTAAATATCTCAATTTTCTTAGATTTTCCTTAGCAGTAATGCAGGTCCATGTTCACACATTCATGGTTTCCATCCTTTAGCATTATCAGAGTGCAAACTGTATTTTTTTGTATGTTATGTCATTTTCAGTTATGCGACTGTTCACACGTCAGGTCGATGAGGCTGAGTGCAGGCAGTCTTTTTTGTCTATATCAAGAGGGTCATACCTTCTGACCGTGCACCCCTCCCCCAGTTGCCAAAGGTAATCTCATTCTATATAGCAGGTTCCTACATGCCCATACACAGGAGGTTTTTAACCCAGAGAGAGGCTTCAGAAGTGCGTTAGGTACCCAGTTACGAGATATGTCGTGAAGGGGCAACTGGGCAGATATACAAATGGCCATTTCTATACGCTAAATATCTCATTTTTCTTAGATTTTCCTTAGCAGTAATGCAGGTCCATGTTCACACATTTATGGTTTCCATACTTTAGCATTATCAGAGTGCAAACTGTATTTTTTTGTATGTTATGTCATGTTCAGTTATGCGACTGTTCACACGTCAGGTCAATGAGGCTGAGTGCAGGCAGTCTTTTTTGTCTATATCAAGAGGGTCATACCTTCTGACCGTGCACCCCTCCCCCAGTTGCCACAGGTAATCTCATTCTATATAGCAGGTTCCTACGTGCCCATACACAGGAGGTTTTTAACCCTGAGAGAGGCTTCAGAATAGCGTTAGGTACCCAGTTACGAGATATGCCGTGAAGGGGCAACTGGACAGATATACAAATGGCCATTTCTATACGCTAAATATCTCATTTTTCTTAGATTTTCCTTAGCAGTAATGCAGGTCCATGTTCACACATTCATGGTTTCCATCCTTTAGCATTATCAGAGTGCAAACTGTATTTTTTTGTATGTTATGTCATTTTCAGTTATGCGACTGTTCACACGTCAGGTCGATGAGGCTGAGTGCAGGCAGTCTTTTTTGTCTATATCAAGAGGGTCATACCTTCTGACCGTGCACCCCTCCCCCAGTTGCCACAGGTAATCTCATTCTATATAGCAGGTTCCTACATGCCCATACACAGGAGGTTTTTAACCCAGAGAGAGGCTTCAGAATTGCGTTAGGTACCCAGTTACGAGATATGTCGTGAAGGGGCAACTGGGCAGATATACAAATGGCCATTTCTATACGCTAAATATCTCAATTTTCTTAGATTTTCCTTAGCAGTAATGCAGGTCCATGTTCACACATTCATGGTTTCCATCCTTTAGCATTATCAGAGTGCAAACTGTATTTTTTTGTATGTTATGTCATGTTCAGTTATGCGACTGTTCACACGTCAGGTCGATGAGGCTGAGTGCAGGCAGTCTTTTTTGTCTATATCAAGAGGGTCATACCTTCTGACCGTGCACCCCTCCCCCAGTTGCCACAGGTAATCTCATTCTATATAGCAGGTTCCTACGTGCCCATACACAGGAGGTTTTTAACCCATAGAGAGGCTTCAGAATAGCGTTAGGTACCCAGTTACGAGATATGCCGTGAAGGGGCAACTGGGCAGATATACAAATGGCCATTTCTATACGCTAAATATCTCATTTTTCTTAGATTTTCCTTAGCAGTAATGCAGGTCCATGTTCACACATTCATGGTTTCCATCCTTTAGCATTATCAGAGTGCAAACTGTATTTTTTTGTGTTATGTCATGTTCAGTTATGCGACTGTTCACACGTTAGGTCGATGAGGCTGAGTGCAGGCAGTCTTTTTTGTCTATATCAAGAGGGTCATACCTTCTGACCGTGCACCCCTCCCCCAGTTGCCACAGGTAATCTGATTCTATATAGCAGGTTCCTACGTGCCCATACACAGGAGGTTTTTAACCCAGAGAGAGGCTTCAGAATAGCGTTAGGTACCCAGTTACGAGATATGCCGTGAAGGGGCAACTGGGCAGATATACAAATGGCCTTTTCTATACGCTAAATATCTCATTTTTCTTAGATTTTCCTTAGCAGTAATGCAGGTCCATTTTCACACATTCATGGTTTCCATCCTTTAGCATTATCAGAGTGCAAACTGTATTTTTTTGTATGTTATGTCATGTTCAGTTATGCGACTGTTCACACGTCAGGTCAATGAGGCTGAGTGCAGGCAGTCTTTTTTGTCTATATCAAGAGGGTCATACCTTCTGACCGTGCACCCCTCCCCCAGTTGCCACAGGTAATCTTATTCTATATAGCAGGTTCCTACATGCCCATACACAAGAGGTTTTTAACCCAGAGAGAGGCTTCAGAATTGCGTTAGGTACCCAGTTACGAGATATGTCGTGAAGGGGCAACTGGGCAGATATACAAATGGCCATTTCTATACGCTAAATATCTCAATTTTCTTAGATTTTCCTTAGCAGTAATGCAGGTCCATGTTCACACATTCATGGTTTCCATCCTTTAGCATTATCAGAGTGCAAACTGTATTTTTTTGTATGTTATGTTATGTCATGTTCAGTTATGCGACTGTTCACACGTCAGGTCGATGAGGCTGAGTGCAGGCAGTCTTTTTTGTCTATATCAAGAAGGTCATACCTTCTGACCGTGCACCCCTCCCCCAGTTGCCACAGGTAATCTCATTCTATATAGCAGGTTCCTACGTGCCCATACACAGGAGGTTTTTAACCCTGAGAGAGGCTTCAGAATAGCGTTAGGTACCCAGTTACGAGATATGCCGTGAAGGGGCAACTGGACAGATATACAAATGGCCATTTCTATACGCTAAATATCTCATTTTTCTTAGATTTTCCTTAGCAGTAATGCAGGTCCATGTTCACACATTCATGGTTTCCATCCTTTAGCATTATCAGAGTGCAAACTGTATTTTTTTGTATGTTATGTCATTTTCAGTTATGCGACTGTTCACACGTCAGGTCGATGAGGCTGAGTGCAGGCAGTCTTTTTTGTCTATATCAAGAGGGTCATACCTTCTGACCGTGCACCCCTCCCCCAGTTGCCACAGGTAATCTCATTCTATATAGCAGGTTCCTACATGCCCATACACAGGAGGTTTTTAACCCAGAGAGAGGCTTCAGAATTGCGTTAGGTACCCAGTTACGAGATATGTCGTGAAGGGGCAACTGGGCAGATATACAAATAGCCATTTCTATACGCTAAATATCTCAATTTTCTTAGATTTTCCTTAGCAGTAATGCAGGTCCATGTTCACACATTCATGGTTTCCATCCTTTAGCATTATCAGAGTGCAAACTGTATTTTTTTGTATGTTATGTCATTTTCAGTTATGCGACTGTTCACACGTCAGGTCGATGAGGCTGAGTGCAGGCAGTCTTTTTTGTCTATATCAAGAGGGTCATACCTTCTGACCGTGCACCCCTCCCCCAGTTGCCAAAGGTAATCTCATTCTATATAGCAGGTTCCTACATGCCCATACACAGGAGGTTTTTAACCCAGAGAGAGGCTTCAGAAGTGCGTTAGGTACCCAGTTACGAGATATGTCGTGAAGGGGCAACTGGGCAGATATACAAATGGCCATTTCTATACGCTAAATATCTCATTTTTCTTAGATTTTCCTTAGCAGTAATGCAGGTCCATGTTCACACATTTATGGTTTCCATACTTTAGCATTATCAGAGTGCAAACTGTATTTTTTTGTATGTTATGTCATGTTCAGTTATGCGACTGTTCACACGTCAGGTCAATGAGGCTGAGTGCAGGCAGTCTTTTTTGTCTATATCAAGAGGGTCATACCTTCTGACCGTGCACCCCTCCCCCAGTTGCCACAGGTAATCTCATTCTATATAGCAGGTTCCTACGTGCCCATACACAGGAGGTTTTTAACCCAGAGAGAGGCTTCAGAATAGCGTTAGGTACCCAGTTCCGAGATATGTCGTGAAGGGGCAACTTGTCAGATATACAAATGGCCATTTCTATACGCTAAACATCTCAATTTTCTTAGATTTTCCTTAGCAGTAATGCAGGTCCATGTTCACACATTCATGGTTTCCATCCTTTAGCATTATCAGAGTGCAAACTGTATTTTTTTGTATGTTATGTTATGTCATGTTCAGTTATGCGACTGTTCACACGTCAGGTCGATGAGGCTGAGTGCAGGCAGTCTTTTTTGTCTATATCAAGAGGGTCATACCTTCTGACCGTGCACCCCTCCCCCAGTTGCCACAGGTAATCTCATTCTATATAGCAGGTTCCTACATGCCCATACACAGGAGGTTTTTAACCCAGAGAGAGGCTTCAGAAGTGCGTTAGGTACCCAGTTACGAGATATGCCGTGAAGGGGCAACTGGGCAGCTATACAAATGGCCATTTCTATACGCTAAATATCTCATTTTTCTTAGATTTTCCTTAGCAGTAATGCAGGTCCATGTTCACACATTCATGGTTTCCATCCTTTAGCATTATCAGAGTGCAAACTGTATTTTTTTGTATGTTATGTCATGTTCAGTTATGCGACTGTTCACACGTCAGGTCGATGAGGCTGAGTGCAGGCAGTCTTTTTTGTCTATATCAAGAGGGTCATACCTTCTGACCGTGCACCCCTCCCCCAGTTGCCACAGGTAATCTCATTCTATATAGCAGGTTCCTACCTGCCCATACACAGGAGGTTTTTAACCCAGAGAGAGGCTTCAGAAGTGCGTTAGGTACCCAGTTACGAGATATGTCGTGAAGGGGCAACTGGGCAGATATACAAATGGCCATTTCTATACGCTAAATATCTCATTTTTCTTAGATTTTCCTTAGCAGTAATGCAGGTCCATGTTCACACATTCATGGTTTCCATACTTTAGCATTATCAGAGTGCAAACTGTATTTTTTTGTATGTTATGTCATGTTCAGTTATGCGACTGTTCACACGTCAGGTCGATGAGGCTGAGTGCAGGCAGTCTTTTTTGTCTATATCAAGAGGGTCATACCTTCTGACCGTGCACCCCTCCCCCAGTTGCCAAAGGTAATCTCATTCTATATATCAGGTTCCTACGTGCCCATACACAGGAGGTTTTTAACCCAGAGAGAGGCTTCAGAATAGCGTTAGGTACCCAGTTACGAGATATGTCGTGAAGGGGCAACTGGGCAGATATACAAATGGCCATTTCTTTACGCTAAATATCTCATTTTTCTTAGATTTTCCTTAGCAGTAATGCAGGTCCATGTTCACACATTCATGGTTTCCATACTTTAGCATTATCAGAGTGCAAACTGTATTTTTTTGTATGTTGTGTCATGTTCAGTTATGCGACTGTTCACACGTCAGGTCGATGAGGCTGAGTGCAGGCAGTCTTTTTTGTCTATATCAAGAGGGTCATACCTTCTGACCGTGCACCCCTCCCCCAGTTGCCACAGGTAATCTCATTCTATATAGTAGGTTCCTACGTGCCCATACACAGGAGGTTTTTAACCCAGAGAGAGGCTTCAGAATAGCGTTAGGTACCCAGTTACGAGAGATGTCGTGAAGGGGCAACTGGGCAGATATACAAATGGCCATTTCTTTACGCTAAATATCTCATTTTTCTTAGATTTTCCTTAGCAGTAATGCAGGTCCATGTTCACACATTCATGGTTTCCATACTTTAGCATTATCAGAGTGCAAACTGTATTTTTTTGTATGTTATGTCATGTTCAGTTATGCGACTGTTCACACGTCAGGTCGATGAGGCTGAGTGCAGGCAGTCTTTTTTGTCTATATCAAGAGGGTCATACCTTCTGACCGTGCACCCCTCCCCCAGTTGCCACAGGTAATCTCATTCTATATAGCAGGTTCCTACGTGCCCATACACAGGAGGTTTTTAACCCAGAGAGAGGCTTCAGAATAGCGTTAGGTACCCAGTTACGAGATATGCCGTGAAGGGGCAACTGGGCAGATATACAAATGGCCATTTCTATACGCTAAATATCTCATTTTTCTTAGATTTTCCTTAGCAGTAATGCAGGTCCATGTTCACACATTCATGGTTTCCATACTTTAGCATTATCAGAGTGCAAACTGTATTTTTTTGTATGTTATGTCATGTTCAGTTATGCGACTGTTCACACGTCAGGTCGATGAGGCTGAGTGCAGGCAGTCTTTTTTGTCTATATCAAGAGGGTCATACCTTCTGACCGTGCACCTCTCCCCCAGTTGCCACAGGTAATCTCATTCTATATAGCAGGTTCCTACGTGCCCATACACAGGAGGTTTTTAACCCAGAGAGAGGCTTCAGAATAGCGTTAGGTACCCAGTTACGAGATATGCCGTGAAGGGGCAACTGGGCAGATATACAAATGGCCATTTCTATACGCTAAATATCTCATTTTTCTTAGATTTTCCTTAGCAGTAATGCAGGTCCATGTTCACACATTCATGGTTTCCATCCTTTAGCATTATCAGAGTGCAAACTGTATTTTTTTGTGTTATGTCATGTTCAGTTATGCGACTGTTCACACGTTAGGTCGATGAGGCTGAGTGCAGGCAGTCTTTTTTGTCTATATCAAGAGGGTCATACCTTCTGACCGTGCACCCCTCCCCCAGTTGCCACAGGTAATCTGATTCTATATAGCAGGTTCCTACGTGCCCATACACAGGAGGTTTTTAACCCAGAGAGAGGCTTCAGAATAGCGTTAGGTACCCAGTTACGAGATATGCCGTGAAGGGGCAACTGGGCAGATATACAAATGGCCTTTTCTATACGCTAAATATCTCATTTTTCTTAGATTTTCCTTAGCAGTAATGCAGGTCCATTTTCACACATTCATGGTTTCCATCCTTTAGCATTATCAGAGTGCAAACTGTATTTTTTTGTATGTTATGTCATGTTCAGTTATGCGACTGTTCACACGTCAGGTCAATGAGGCTGAGTGCAGGCAGTCTTTTTTGTCTATATCAAGAGGGTCATACCTTCTGACCGTGCACCCCTCCCCCAGTTGCCACAGGTAATCTTATTCTATATAGCAGGTTCCTACATGCCCATACACAAGAGGTTTTTAACCCAGAGAGAGGCTTCAGAATTGCGTTAGGTACCCAGTTACGAGATATGTCGTGAAGGGGCAACTGGGCAGATATACAAATGGCCATTTCTATACGCTAAATATCTCAATTTTCTTAGATTTTCCTTAGCAGTAATGCAGGTCCATGTTCACACATTCATGGTTTCCATCCTTTAGCATTATCAGAGTGCAAACTGTATTTTTTTGTATGTTATGTTATGTCATGTTCAGTTATGCGACTGTTCACACGTCAGGTCGATGAGGCTGAGTGCAGGCAGTCTTTTTTGTCTATATCAAGAAGGTCATACCTTCTGACCGTGCACCCCTCCCCCAGTTGCCACAGGTAATCTCATTCTATATAGCAGGTTCCTACGTGCCCATACACAGGAGGTTTTTAACCCTGAGAGAGGCTTCAGAATAGCGTTAGGTACCCAGTTACGAGATATGCCGTGAAGGGGCAACTGGACAGATATACAAATGGCCATTTCTATACGCTAAATATCTCATTTTTCTTAGATTTTCCTTAGCAGTAATGCAGGTCCATGTTCACACATTCATGGTTTCCATCCTTTAGCATTATCAGAGTGCAAACTGTATTTTTTTGTATGTTATGTCATTTTCAGTTATGCGACTGTTCACACGTCAGGTCGATGAGGCTGAGTGCAGGCAGTCTTTTTTGTCTATATCAAGAGGGTCATACCTTCTGACCGTGCACCCCTCCCCCAGTTGCCACAGGTAATCTCATTCTATATAGCAGGTTCCTACATGCCCATACACAGGAGGTTTTTAACCCAGAGAGAGGCTTCAGAATTGCGTTAGGTACCCAGTTACGAGATATGTCGTGAAGGGGCAACTGGGCAGATATACAAATAGCCATTTCTATACGCTAAATATCTCAATTTTCTTAGATTTTCCTTAGCAGTAATGCAGGTCCATGTTCACACATTCATGGTTTCCATCCTTTAGCATTATCAGAGTGCAAACTGTATTTTTTTGTATGTTATGTCATTTTCAGTTATGCGACTGTTCACACGTCAGGTCGATGAGGCTGAGTGCAGGCAGTCTTTTTTGTCTATATCAAGAGGGTCATACCTTCTGACCGTGCACCCCTCCCCCAGTTGCCAAAGGTAATCTCATTCTATATAGCAGGTTCCTACATGCCCATACACAGGAGGTTTTTAACCCAGAGAGAGGCTTCAGAAGTGCGTTAGGTACCCAGTTACGAGATATGTCGTGAAGGGGCAACTGGGCAGATATACAAATGGCCATTTCTATACGCTAAATATCTCATTTTTCTTAGATTTTCCTTAGCAGTAATGCAGGTCCATGTTCACACATTTATGGTTTCCATACTTTAGCATTATCAGAGTGCAAACTGTATTTTTTTGTATGTTATGTCATGTTCAGTTATGCGACTGTTCACACGTCAGGTCAATGAGGCTGAGTGCAGGCAGTCTTTTTTGTCTATATCAAGAGGGTCATACCTTCTGACCGTGCACCCCTCCCCCAGTTGCCACAGGTAATCTCATTCTATATAGCAGGTTCCTACGTGCCCATACACAGGAGGTTTTTAACCCAGAGAGAGGCTTCAGAATAGCGTTAGGTACCCAGTTCCGAGATATGTCGTGAAGGGGCAACTTGTCAGATATACAAATGGCCATTTCTATACGCTAAACATCTCAATTTTCTTAGATTTTCCTTAGCAGTAATGCAGGTCCATGTTCACACATTCATGGTTTCCATCCTTTAGCATTATCAGAGTGCAAACTGTATTTTTTTGTATGTTATGTTATGTCATGTTCAGTTATGCGACTGTTCACACGTCAGGTCGATGAGGCTGAGTGCAGGCAGTCTTTTTTGTCTATATCAAGAGGGTCATACCTTCTGACCGTGCACCCCTCCCCCAGTTGCCACAGGTAATCTCATTCTATATAGCAGGTTCCTACATGCCCATACACAGGAGGTTTTTAACCCAGAGAGAGGCTTCAGAAGTGCGTTAGGTACCCAGTTACGAGATATGCCGTGAAGGGGCAACTGGGCAGCTATACAAATGGCCATTTCTATACGCTAAATATCTCATTTTTCTTAGATTTTCCTTAGCAGTAATGCAGGTCCATGTTCACACATTCATGGTTTCCATCCTTTAGCATTATCAGAGTGCAAACTGTATTTTTTTGTATGTTATGTCATGTTCAGTTATGCGACTGTTCACACGTCAGGTCGATGAGGCTGAGTGCAGGCAGTCTTTTTTGTCTATATCAAGAGGGTCATACCTTCTGACCGTGCACCCCTCCCCCAGTTGCCACAGGTAATCTCATTCTATATAGCAGGTTCCTACCTGCCCATACACAGGAGGTTTTTAACCCAGAGAGAGGCTTCAGAAGTGCGTTAGGTACCCAGTTACGAGATATGTCGTGAAGGGGCAACTGGGCAGATATACAAATGGCCATTTCTATACGCTAAATATCTCATTTTTCTTAGATTTTCCTTAGCAGTAATGCAGGTCCATGTTCACACATTCATGGTTTCCATACTTTAGCATTATCAGAGTGCAAACTGTATTTTTTTGTATGTTATGTCATGTTCAGTTATGCGACTGTTCACACGTCAGGTCGATGAGGCTGAGTGCAGGCAGTCTTTTTTGTCTATATCAAGAGGGTCATACCTTCTGACCGTGCACCCCTCCCCCAGTTGCCAAAGGTAATCTCATTCTATATATCAGGTTCCTACGTGCCCATACACAGGAGGTTTTTAACCCAGAGAGAGGCTTCAGAATAGCGTTAGGTACCCAGTTACGAGATATGTCGTGAAGGGGCAACTGGGCAGATATACAAATGGCCATTTCTTTACGCTAAATATCTCATTTTTCTTAGATTTTCCTTAGCAGTAATGCAGGTCCATGTTCACACATTCATGGTTTCCATACTTTAGCATTATCAGAGTGCAAACTGTATTTTTTTGTATGTTGTGTCATGTTCAGTTATGCGACTGTTCACACGTCAGGTCGATGAGGCTGAGTGCAGGCAGTCTTTTTTGTCTATATCAAGAGGGTCATACCTTCTGACCGTGCACCCCTCCCCCAGTTGCCACAGGTAATCTCATTCTATATAGTAGGTTCCTACGTGCCCATACACAGGAGGTTTTTAACCCAGAGAGAGGCTTCAGAATAGCGTTAGGTACCCAGTTACGAGAGATGTCGTGAAGGGGCAACTGGGCAGATATACAAATGGCCATTTCTTTACGCTAAATATCTCATTTTTCTTAGATTTTCCTTAGCAGTAATGCAGGTCCATGTTCACACATTCATGGTTTCCATACTTTAGCATTATCAGAGTGCAAACTGTATTTTTTTGTATGTTATGTCATGTTCAGTTATGCGACTGTTCACACGTCAGGTCGATGAGGCTGAGTGCAGGCAGTCTTTTTTGTCTATATCAAGAGGGTCATACCTTCTGACCGTGCACCCCTCCCCCAGTTGCCACAGGTAATCTCATTCTATATAGCAGGTTCCTACGTGCCCATACACAGGAGGTTTTTAACCCAGAGAGAGGCTTCAGAATAGCGTTAGGTACCCAGTTACGAGATATGCCGTGAAGGGGCAACTGGGCAGATATACAAATGGCCATTTCTATACGCTAAATATCTCATTTTTCTTAGATTTTCCTTAGCAGTAATGCAGGTCCATGTTCACACATTCATGGTTTCCATACTTTAGCATTATCAGAGTGCAAACTGTATTTTTTTGTATGTTATGTCATGTTCAGTTATGCGACTGTTCACACGTCAGGTCGATGAGGCTGAGTGCAGGCAGTCTTTTTTGTCTATATCAAGAGGGTCATACCTTCTGACCGTGCACCTCTCCCCCAGTTGCCACAGGTAATCTCATTCTATATAGCAGGTTCCTACGTGCCCATACACAGGAGGTTTTTAACCCAGAGAGAGGCTTCAGAATAGCGTTAGGTACCCAGTTACGAGATATGCCGTGAAGGGGCAACTGGGCAGATATACAAATGGCCATTTCTATACGCTAAATATCTCATTTTTCTTAGATTTTCCTTAGCAGTAATGCAGGTCCATGTTCACACATTCATGGTTTCCATACTTTAGCATTATCAGAGTGCAAACTGTATTTTTTTGTATGTTATGTCATGTTCAGTTATGCGACTGTTCACACGTCAGGTCGATGAGGCTGAGTGCAGGCAGTCTTTTTTGTCTATATCAAGAGGGTCATACCTTCTGACCGTGCACCCCTCCCCCAGTTGCCACAGGTAATCTCATTCTATATAGCAGGTTCCTACGTGCCCATACACAGGAGGTTTTTAACCCAGAGAGAGGCTTCAGAATAGCGTTAGGTACCCAGTTACGAGATATGCCGTGAAGGGGCAACTGGGCAGATATACAAATGGCCATTTCTATACGCTAAATATCTCATTTTTCTTAGATTTTCCTTAGCAGTAATGCAGGTCCATGTTCACACATTCATGGTTTCCATACTTTAGCATTATCAGAGTGCAAACTGTATTTTTTTGTACGTTATGTCATGTTCAGTTATGCGACTGTTCACACGTCAGGTCGATGAGGCTGAGTGCAGGCAGTCTTTTTTGTCTATATCAAGAGGGTCATACCTTCTGACCGTGCACCCCTCCCCCAGTTGCCACAGGTAATCTCATTCTATATAGCAGGTTCCTACGTGCCCATACACAGGAGGTTTTTAACCCAGAGAGAGGCTTCAGAATAGCGTTAGGTACCCAGTTACGAGATATGCCGTGAAGGGGCAACTGGGCAGATATACAAATGGCCATTTCTATACGCTAAATATCTCATTTTTCTTAGATTTTCCTTAGCAGTAATGCAGGTCCATGTTCACACATTCATGGTTTCCATACTTTAGCATTATCAGAGTGCAAACTGTATTTTTTTGTATGTTATGTCATGTTCAGTTATGCGACTGTTCACACGTCAGGTCGATGAGGCTGAGTGCAGGCAGTCTTTTTTGTCTATATCAAGAGGGTCATACCTTCTGACCGTGCACCCCTCCCCCAGTTGCCACAGGTAATCTCATTCTATATAGCAGGTTCCTACGTGCCCATACACAGGAGGTTTTTAACCCATAGAGAGGCTTCAGAATAGCGTTAGGTACCCAGTTACGAGATATGCCGTGAAGGGGCAACTGGGCAGATATACAAATGGCCATTTCTATACGCTAAATATCTCATTTTTCTTAGATTTTCCTTAGCAGTAATGCAGGTCCATGTTCACACATTCATGGTTTCCATCCTTTAGCATTATCAGAGTGCAAACTGTATTTTTTTGTATGTTATGTCATGTTCAGTTATGCGACTGTTCACACGTCAGGTCGATGAGGCTGAGTGCAGGCAGTCTTTTTTGTCTATATCAAGAGGGTCATACCTTCTGACCGTGCACCCCTCCCCCAGTTGCCACAGGTAATCTGATTCTATATAGCAGGTTCCTACGTGCCCATACACAGGAGGTTTTTAACCCAGAGAGAGGCTTCAGAATAGCGTTAGGTACCCAGTTACGAGATATGCCGTGAAGGGGCAACTGGGCAGATATACAAATGGCCATTTCTATACGCTAAATATCTCATTTTTCTTAGATTTTCCTTAGCAGTAATGCAGGTCCATTTTCACACATTCATGGTTTCCATCCTTTAGCATTATCAGAGTGCAAACTGTATTTTTTTGTATGTTAGGTCATGTTCAGTTATGCGACTGTTCACACGTCAGGTCAATGAGGCTGAGTGCAGGCAGTCTTTTTTGTCTATATCAAGAGGGTCATACCTTCTGACCGTGCACCCCTCCCCCAGTTGCCACAGGTAATCTTATTCTATATAGCAGGTTCCTACATGCCCATACACAAGAGGTTTTTAACCCAGAGAGAGGCTTCAGAATTGCGTTAGGTACCCAGTTACGAGATATGTCGTGAAGGGGCAACTGGGCAGATATACAAATGGCCATTTCTATACGCTAAATATCTCAATTTTCTTAGATTTTCCTTAGCAGTAATGCAGGTCCATGTTCACACATTCATGGTTTCCATCCTTTAGCATTATCAGAGTGCAAACTATATTTTTTTGTATGTTATGTTATGTCATGTTCAGTTATGCGACTGTTCACACGTCAGGTCGATGAGGCTGAGTGCAGGCAGTCTTTTTTGTCTATATCAAGAAGGTCATACCTTCTGACCGTGCACCCCTCCCCCAGTTGCCACAGGTAATCTCATTCTATATAGCAGGTTCCTACGTGCCCATACACAGGAGGTTTTTAACCCTGAGAGAGGCTTCAGAATAGCGTTAGGTACCCAGTTACGAGATATGCCGTGAAGGGGCAACTGGGCAGATATACAAATGGCCATTTCTATACGCTAAATATCTCATTTTTCTTAGATTTTCCTTAGCAGTAATGCAGGTCCATGTTCACACATTCATGGTTTCCATACTTTAGCATTATCAGAGTGCAAACTGTATTTTTTTGTATGTTATGTCATGTTCAGTTATGCGACTGTTCACACGTCAGGTCGATGAGGCTGAGTGCAGGCAGTCTTTTTTGTCTATATCAAGAGGGTCATACCTTCTGACCGTGCACCCCTCCCCCAGTTGCCACAGGTAATCTTATTCTATATAGCAGGTTCCTACGTGCCCATACACAGGAGGTTTTTAACCCAGAGAGAGGCTTCAGAATAGCGTTAGGTACCCAGTTACGAGATATGCCGTGAAGGGGCAACTGGGCAGATATACAAATGGCCATTTCTATACGCTAAATATCTCATTTTTCTTAGATTTTCCTTAGCAGTAATGCAGGTCCATGTTCACACATTCATGGTTTCCATACTTTAGCATTATCAGAGTGCAAACTGTATTTTTTTGTACGTTATGTCATGTTCAGTTATGCGACTGTTCACACGTCAGGTCGATGAGGCTGAGTGCAGGCAGTCTTTTTTGTCTATATCAAGAGGGTCATACCTTCTGACCGTGCACCCCTCCCCCAGTTGCCACAGGTAATCTCATTCTATATAGCAGGTTCCTACGTGCCCATACACAGGAGGTTTTTAACCCAGAGAGAGGCTTCAGAATAGCGTTAGGTACCCAGTTACGAGATATGCCGTGAAGGGGCAACTGGGCAGATATACAAATGGCCATTTCTATACGCTAAATATCTCATTTTTCTTAGATTTTCCTTAGCAGTAATGCAGGTCCATGTTCACATATTCATGGTTTCCATACTTTAGCATTATCAGAGTGCAAACTGTATTTTTTTGTACGTTATGTCATGTTCAGTTATGCGACTGTTCACACGTCAGGTCGATGAGGCTGAGTGCAGGCAGTCTTTTTTGTCTATATCAAGAGGGTCATACCTTCTGACTGTGCACCCCTCCCCCAGTTGCCACAGGTAATCTCATTCTATATAGCAGGTTCCTACGTGCCCATACACAGGAGGTTTTTAACCCAGAGAGAGGCTTCAGAATAGCGTTAGGTACCCAGTTACGAGATATGCCGTGAAGGGGCAACTGGGCAGATATACAAATGTCCATTTCTATACGCTAAATATCTCATTTTTCTTAGATTTTCCTTAGCAGTAATGCAGGTCCATGTTCACACATTCATGGTTTCCATACTTTAGCATTATCAGAGTGCAAACTGTATTTTTTTGTATGTTATGTCATGTTCAGTTATGCGACTGTTCACACGTCAGGTCGATGAGGCTGAGTGCAGGCAGTCTTTTTTGTCTATATCAAGAAGGTCATACCTTCTGACCGTGCACCCCTCCCCCAGTTGCCACAGGTAATCTCATTCTATATAGCAGGTTCCTACGTGCCCATACACAGGAGGTTTTTAACCCTGAGAGAGGCTTCAGAATAGCGTTAGGTACCCAGTTACGAGATATGCCGTGAAGGGGCAACTGGGCAGATATACAAATGGCCATTTCTATACGCTAAATATCTCATTTTTCTTAGATTTTCCTTAGCAGTAATGCAGGTCCATGTTCACACATTCATGGTTTCCATACTTTAGCATTATCAGAGTGCAAACTGTATTTTTTTGTACGTTATGTCATGTTCAGTTATGCGACTGTTCACACGTCAGGTCGATGAGGCTGAGTGCAGGCAGTCTTTTTTGTCTATATCAAGAGGGTCATACCTTCTGACCGTGCACCCCTCCCCCAGTTGCCACAGGTAATCTTATTCTATATAGCAGGTTCCTACGTGCCCATACACAGGAGGTTTTTAACCCAGAGAGAGGCTTCAGAATAGCGTTAGGTACCCAGTTACGAGATATGCCGTGAAGGGGCAACTGGGCAGATATACAAATGGCCATTTCTATACGCTAAATATCTCATTTTTCTTAGATTTTCCTTAGCAGTAATGCAGGTCCATGTTCACACATTCATGGTTTCCATACTTTAGCATTATCAGAGTGCAAACTGTATTTTTTTGTATGTTATGTCATGTTCAGTTATGCGACTGTTCACACGTCAGGTCGATGAGGCTGAGTGCAGGCAGTCTTTTTTGTCTATATCAAGAGGGTCATACCTTCTGACCGTGCACCCCTCCCCCAGTTGCCACAGGTAATCTTATTCTATATAGCAGGTTCCTACGTGCCCATACACAGGAGGTTTTTAACCCAGAGAGAGGCTTCAGAATAGCGTTAGGTACCCAGTTACGAGATATGCCGTGAAGGGGCAACTGGGCAGATATACAAATGGCCATTTCTATACGCTAAATATCTCATTTTTCTTAGATTTTCCTTAGCAGTAATGCAGGTCCATGTTCACACATTCATGGTTTCCATACTTTAGCATTATCAGAGTGCAAACTGTATTTTTTTGTATGTTATGTCATGTTCAGTTATGCGACTGTTCACACGTCAGGTCGATGAGGCTGAGTGCAGGCAGTCTTTTTTGTCTATATCAAGAGGGTCATACCTTCTGACCGTGCACCCCTCCCCCAGTTGCCACAGGTAATCTCATTCTATAAAGCAGGTTCCTACGTGCCCATACACAGGAGGTTTTTAACCCAGAGAGAGGCTTCAGAATAGCGTTAGGTACCCAGTTACGAGATATGCCGTGAAGGGGCAACTGGGCAGATATACAAATGGCCATTTCTATACGCTAAATATCTCATTTTTCTTAGATTTTCCTTAGCAGTAATGCAGGTCCATGTTCACACATTCATGGTTTCCATACTTTAGCATTATCAAAATGCAAACTGTATTTTTTTGTATGTTATGTCATGTTCAGTTATGCGACTGTTCACACGTCAGGTCGATGAGGCTGAGTGCAGGCAGTCTTTTTTGTCTATATCAAGAGGGTCATACCTTCTGACCGTGCACCCCTCCCCCAGTTGCCACAGGTAATCTCATTCTATATAGCAGGTTCCTACGTGCCCATACACAGGAGGTTTTTAACCCATAGAGAGGCTTCAGAATAGCGTTAGGTACCCAGTTACGAGATATGCCGTGAAGGGGCAACTGGGCAGATATACAAATGGCCATTTCTATACGCTAAATATCTCAATTTTCTTAGATTTTCCTTAGCAGTAATGCAGGTCCATGTTCACACATTCATGGTTTCCATCCTTTAGCATTATCAGAGTGCAAACTGTATTTTTTTGTATGTTATGTTATGTCATGTTCAGTTATGCGACTGTTCACACGTCAGGTCGATGAGGCTGAGTGCAGGCAGTCTTTTTTGTCTATATCAAGAAGGTCATACCTTCTGACCGTGCACCCCTCCCCCAGTTGCCACAGGTAATCTCATTCTATATAGCAGGTTCCTACGTGCCCATACACAGGAGGTTTTTAACCCTGAGAGAGGCTTCAGAATAGCGTTAGGTACCCAGTTACGAGATATGCCGTGAAGGGGCAACTGGGCAGATATACAAATGGCCATTTCTATACGCTAAATATCTCATTTTTCTTAGATTTTCCTTAGCAGTAATGCAGGTCCATGTTCACACATTCATGGTTTCCATACTTTAGCATTATCAGAGTGCAAACTGTATTTTTTTGTATGTTATGTCATGTTCAGTTATGCGACTGTTCACACGTCAGGTCGATGAGGCTGAGTGCAGGCAGTCTTTTTTGTCTATATCAAGAGGGTCATACCTTCTGACCGTGCACCCCTCCCCCAGTTGCCACAGGTAATCTTATTCTATATAGCAGGTTCCTACGTGCCCATACACAGGAGGTTTTTAACCCAGAGAGAGGCTTCAGAATAGCGTTAGGTACCCAGTTACGAGATATGCCGTGAAGGGGCAACTGGGCAGATATACAAATGGCCATTTCTATACGCTAAATATCTCATTTTTCTTAGATTTTCCTTAGCAGTAATGCAGGTCCATGTTCACACATTCATGGTTTCCATACTTTAGCATTATCAGAGTGCAAACTGTATTTTTTTGTACGTTATGTCATGTTCAGTTATGCGACTGTTCACACGTCAGGTCGATGAGGCTGAGTGCAGGCAGTCTTTTTTGTCTATATCAAGAGGGTCATACCTTCTGACCGTGCACCCCTCCCCCAGTTGCCACAGGTAATCTCATTCTATATAGCAGGTTCCTACGTGCCCATACACAGGAGGTTTTTAACCCAGAGAGAGGCTTCAGAATAGCGTTAGGTACCCAGTTACGAGATATGCCGTGAAGGGGCAACTGGGCAGATATACAAATGGCCATTTCTATACGCTAAATATCTCATTTTTCTTAGATTTTCCTTAGCAGTAATGCAGGTCCATGTTCACATATTCATGGTTTCCATACTTTAGCATTATCAGAGTGCAAACTGTATTTTTTTGTACGTTATGTCATGTTCAGTTATGCGACTGTTCACACGTCAGGTCGATGAGGCTGAGTGCAGGCAGTCTTTTTTGTCTATATCAAGAGGGTCATACCTTCTGACTGTGCACCCCTCCCCCAGTTGCCACAGGTAATCTCATTCTATATAGCAGGTTCCTACGTGCCCATACACAGGAGGTTTTTAACCCAGAGAGAGGCTTCAGAATAGCGTTAGGTACCCAGTTACGAGATATGCCGTGAAGGGGCAACTGGGCAGATATACAAATGTCCATTTCTATACGCTAAATATCTCATTTTTCTTAGATTTTCCTTAGCAGTAATGCAGGTCCATGTTCACACATTCATGGTTTCCATACTTTAGCATTATCAGAGTGCAAACTGTATTTTTTTGTATGTTATGTCATGTTCAGTTATGCGACTGTTCACACGTCAGGTCGATGAGGCTGAGTGCAGGCAGTCTTTTTTGTCTATATCAAGAAGGTCATACCTTCTGACCGTGCACCCCTCCCCCAGTTGCCACAGGTAATCTCATTCTATATAGCAGGTTCCTACGTGCCCATACACAGGAGGTTTTTAACCCTGAGAGAGGCTTCAGAATAGCGTTAGGTACCCAGTTACGAGATATGCCGTGAAGGGGCAACTGGGCAGATATACAAATGGCCATTTCTATACGCTAAATATCTCATTTTTCTTAGATTTTCCTTAGCAGTAATGCAGGTCCATGTTCACACATTCATGGTTTCCATACTTTAGCATTATCAGAGTGCAAACTGTATTTTTTTGTACGTTATGTCATGTTCAGTTATGCGACTGTTCACACGTCAGGTCGATGAGGCTGAGTGCAGGCAGTCTTTTTTGTCTATATCAAGAGGGTCATACCTTCTGACCGTGCACCCCTCCCCCAGTTGCCACAGGTAATCTCATTCTATATAGCAGGTTCCTACGTGCCCATACACAGGAGGTTTTTAACCCAGAGAGAGGCTTCAGAATAGCGTTAGGTACCCAGTTACGAGATATGCCGTGAAGGGGCAACTGGGCAGATATACAAATGGCCATTTCTATACGCTAAATATCTCATTTTTCTTAGATTTTCCTTAGCAGTAATGCAGGTCCATGTTCACATATTCATGGTTTCCATACTTTAGCATTATCAGAGTGCAAACTGTATTTTTTTGTACGTTATGTCATGTTCAGTTATGCGACTGTTCACACGTCAGGTCGATGAGGCTGAGTGCAGGCAGTCTTTTTTGTCTATATCAAGAGGGTCATACCTTCTGACTGTGCACCCCTCCCCCAGTTGCCACAGGTAATCTCATTCTATATAGCAGGTTCCTACGTGCCCATACACAGGAGGTTTTTAACCCAGAGAGAGGCTTCAGAATAGCGTTAGGTACCCAGTTACGAGATATGCCGTGAAGGGGCAACTGGGCAGATATACAAATGTCCATTTCTATACGCTAAATATCTCATTTTTCTTAGATTTTCCTTAGCAGTAATGCAGGTCCATGTTCACACATTCATGGTTTCCATACTTTAGCATTATCAGAGTGCAAACTGTATTTTTTTGTATGTTATGTCATGTTCAGTTATGCGACTGTTCACACGTCAGGTCGATGAGGCTGAGTGCAGGCAGTCTTTTTTGTCTATATCAAGAGGGTCATACCTTCTGACCGTGCACCCCTCCCCCAGTTGCCACAGGTAATCTCATTCTATAAAGCAGGTTCCTACGTGCCCATACACAGGAGGTTTTTAACCCAGAGAGAGGCTTCAGAATAGCGTTAGGTACCCAGTTACGAGATATGCCGTGAAGGGGCAACTGGGCAGATATACAAATGGCCATTTCTATACGCTAAATATCTCATTTTTCTTAGATTTTCCTTAGCAGTAATGCAGGTCCATGTTCACACATTCATGGTTTCCATACTTTAGCATTATCAAAATGCAAACTGTATTTTTTTGTATGTTATGTCATGTTCAGTTATGCGACTGTTCACACGTCAGGTCGATGAGGCTGAGTGCAGGCAGTCTTTTTTGTCTATATCAAGAGGGTCATACCTTCTGACCGTGCACCCCTCCCCCAGTTGCCACAGGTAATCTCATTCTATATAGCAGGTTCCTACGTGCCCATACACAGGAGGTTTTTAACCCATAGAGAGGCTTCAGAATAGCGTTAGGTACCCAGTTACGAGATATGCCGTGAAGGGGCAACTGGGCAGATATACAAATGGCCATTTCTATACGCTAAATATCTCAATTTTCTTAGATTTTCCTTAGCAGTAATGCAGGTCCATGTTCACACATTCATGGTTTCCATCCTTTAGCATTATCAGAGTGCAAACTGTATTTTTTTGTATGTTATGTTATGTCATGTTCAGTTATGCGACTGTTCACACGTCAGGTCGATGAGGCTGAGTGCAGGCAGTCTTTTTTGTCTATATCAAGAAGGTCATACCTTCTGACCGTGCACCCCTCCCCCAGTTGCCACAGGTAATCTCATTCTATATAGCAGGTTCCTACGTGCCCATACACAGGAGGTTTTTAACCCTGAGAGAGGCTTCAGAATAGCGTTAGGTACCCAGTTACGAGATATGCCGTGAAGGGGCAACTGGGCAGATATACAAATGGCCATTTCTATACGCTAAATATCTCATTTTTCTTAGATTTTCCTTAGCAGTAATGCAGGTCCATGTTCACACATTCATGGTTTCCATACTTTAGCATTATCAGAGTGCAAACTGTATTTTTTTGTATGTTATGTCATGTTCAGTTATGCGACTGTTCACACGTCAGGTCGATGAGGCTGAGTGCAGGCAGTCTTTTTTGTCTATATCAAGAGGGTCATACCTTCTGACCGTGCACCCCTCCCCCAGTTGCCACAGGTAATCTTATTCTATATAGCAGGTTCCTACGTGCCCATACACAGGAGGTTTTTAACCCAGAGAGAGGCTTCAGAATAGCGTTAGGTACCCAGTTACGAGATATGCCGTGAAGGGGCAACTGGGCAGATATACAAATGGCCATTTCTATACGCTAAATATCTCATTTTTCTTAGATTTTCCTTAGCAGTAATGCAGGTCCATGTTCACACATTCATGGTTTCCATACTTTAGCATTATCAGAGTGCAAACTGTATTTTTTTGTACGTTATGTCATGTTCAGTTATGCGACTGTTCACACGTCAGGTCGATGAGGCTGAGTGCAGGCAGTCTTTTTTGTCTATATCAAGAGGGTCATACCTTCTGACCGTGCACCCCTCCCCCAGTTGCCACAGGTAATCTCATTCTATATAGCAGGTTCCTACGTGCCCATACACAGGAGGTTTTTAACCCAGAGAGAGGCTTCAGAATAGCGTTAGGTACCCAGTTACGAGATATGCCGTGAAGGGGCAACTGGGCAGATATACAAATGGCCATTTCTATACGCTAAATATCTCATTTTTCTTAGATTTTCCTTAGCAGTAATGCAGGTCCATGTTCACATATTCATGGTTTCCATACTTTAGCATTATCAGAGTGCAAACTGTATTTTTTTGTACGTTATGTCATGTTCAGTTATGCGACTGTTCACACGTCAGGTCGATGAGGCTGAGTGCAGGCAGTCTTTTTTGTCTATATCAAGAGGGTCATACCTTCTGACTGTGCACCCCTCCCCCAGTTGCCACAGGTAATCTCATTCTATATAGCAGGTTCCTACGTGCCCATACACAGGAGGTTTTTAACCCAGAGAGAGGCTTCAGAATAGCGTTAGGTACCCAGTTACGAGATATGCCGTGAAGGGGCAACTGGGCAGATATACAAATGTCCATTTCTATACGCTAAATATCTCATTTTTCTTAGATTTTCCTTAGCAGTAATGCAGGTCCATGTTCACACATTCATGGTTTCCATACTTTAGCATTATCAGAGTGCAAACTGTATTTTTTTGTATGTTATGTCATGTTCAGTTATGCGACTGTTCACACGTCAGGTCGATGAGGCTGAGTGCAGGCAGTCTTTTTTGTCTATATCAAGAAGGTCATACCTTCTGACCGTGCACCCCTCCCCCAGTTGCCACAGGTAATCTCATTCTATATAGCAGGTTCCTACGTGCCCATACACAGGAGGTTTTTAACCCTGAGAGAGGCTTCAGAATAGCGTTAGGTACCCAGTTACGAGATATGCCGTGAAGGGGCAACTGGGCAGATATACAAATGGCCATTTCTATACGCTAAATATCTCATTTTTCTTAGATTTTCCTTAGCAGTAATGCAGGTCCATGTTCACACATTCATGGTTTCCATACTTTAGCATTATCAGAGTGCAAACTGTATTTTTTGTACGTTATGTCATGTTCAGTTATGCGACTGTTCACACGTCAGGTCGATGAGGCTGAGTGCAGGCAGTCTTTTTTGTCTATATCAAGAGGGTCATACCTTCTGACCGTGCACCCCTCCCCCAGTTGCCACAGGTAATCTCATTCTATATAGCAGGTTCCTACGTGCCCATACACAGGAGGTTTTTAACCCAGAGAGAGGCTTCAGAATAGCGTTAGGTACCCAGTTACGAGATATGCCGTGAAGGGGCAACTGGGCAGATATACAAATGGCCATTTCTATACGCTAAATATCTCATTTTTCTTAGATTTTCCTTAGCAGTAATGCAGGTCCATGTTCACATATTCATGGTTTCCATACTTTAGCATTATCAGAGTGCAAACTGTATTTTTTTGTACGTTATGTCATGTTCAGTTATGCGACTGTTCACACGTCAGGTCGATGAGGCTGAGTGCAGGCAGTCTTTTTTGTCTATATCAAGAGGGTCATACCTTCTGACTGTGCACCCCTCCCCCAGTTGCCACAGGTAATCTCATTCTATATAGCAGGTTCCTACGTGCCCATACACAGGAGGTTTTTAACCCAGAGAGAGGCTTCAGAATAGCGTTAGGTACCCAGTTACGAGATATGCCGTGAAGGGGCAACTGGGCAGATATACAAATGTCCATTTCTATACGCTAAATATCTCATTTTTCTTAGATTTTCCTTAGCAGTAATGCAGGTCCATGTTCACACATTCATGGTTTCCATACTTTAGCATTATCAGAGTGCAAACTGTATTTTTTTGTATGTTATGTCATGTTCAGTTATGCGACTGTTCACACGTCAGGTCGATGAGGCTGAGTGCAGGCAGTCTTTTTTGTCTATATCAAGAGGGTCATACCTTCTGACCGTGCACCCCTCCCCCAGTTGCCACAGGTAATCTCATTCTATAAAGCAGGTTCCTACGTGCCCATACACAGGAGGTTTTTAACCCAGAGAGAGGCTTCAGAATAGCGTTAGGTACCCAGTTACGAGATATGCCGTGAAGGGGCAACTGGGCAGATATACAAATGGCCATTTCTATACGCTAAATATCTCATTTTTCTTAGATTTTCCTTAGCAGTAATGCAGGTCCATGTTCACACATTCATGGTTTCCATACTTTAGCATTATCAAAATGCAAACTGTATTTTTTTGTATGTTATGTCATGTTCAGTTATGCGACTGTTCACACGTCAGGTCGATGAGGCTGAGTGCAGGCAGTCTTTTTTGTCTATATCAAGAGGGTCATACCTTCTGACCGTGCACCCCTCCCCCAGTTGCCACAGGTAATCTCATTCTATATAGCAGGTTCCTACGTGCCCATACACAGGAGGTTTTTAACCCATAGAGAGGCTTCAGAATAGCGTTAGGTACCCAGTTACGAGATATGCCGTGAAGGGGCAACTGGGCAGATATACAAATGGCCATTTCTATACGCTAAATATCTCATTTTTCTTAGATTTTCCTTAGCAGTAATGCAGGTCCATGTTCACACATTCATGGTTTCCATCCTTTAGCATTATCAGAGTGCAAACTGTATTTTTTTGTATGTTATGTCATGTTCAGTTATGCGACTGTTCACA